>NW_005315591.1:0-992 GCF_000412655.1 Myotis brandtii
GGGGGAAGAGGGACATCTGCAATACTCGCAACAATAAATTTTTTTTTAATCCTGTAGCATTATTACCAATAGCATTCATTAAGCACCGGAAGCTTTACTTAGAATTGGACACTGCAGATAAACCACTTACAAATTCACTTATCAAAAAGTCTCTATGAGCCCTCTACACTGTGTAGTCACTGTGCTAGGTCCTGGGGGCAGGTGATGAGCCAGCCAGACGCACTCCCTGAACCCATGGAGCCTGCAGTCTAACAGACGAGACAGGTGTGAAATAAACACAAGCATGCACACTTATAAATAAGAATAAGAATTTAAAAGGGAAAGAAAAAGAAGGAACTAATTTATGAGGGGAAGGGTTGGGGAGAGAGGGAGCAGGGGATTTCCAGCCTGGGTTAGATGATATTAATGCATCTCAACGATTCCCATCTTTGCAAAAAGAGTAAGTGCATTTGGGCATGGTGACTGAAGGGCAAGCAGTCATGTGTTTAGCCCAGAGAAGGAACCATCACTTTCAGGTCTCCCAGGAGTTTGGATCTCCTCAGCAATGGCTTGTCCAGCATGAAGAGCAAGTTCCCAGGGGTCCTAACCAGTGGCCTGTGGAGCCATGATGGAGCCTGAGACAAAGGAAAGGTGTGCACTTCTATAAATGCTCATCAAAATATCCCCCAAACATTTTGAACTAAGTGAGAAAAAGTAATACTAGTAAAAGCTCTATAATCAAATGACATGTATAAACACGTAACAATAGATAAAGCCCCATATTGCCCAATCTGTTTGTACACATTGTTAAACTTCATAAACCTGCCTGGCAGGGTATTTGAAGACCTCAGGGGCCAGGCATCTGGGCCTGAATGGAAATGACTGTTCCCCATCACTCAACAATGCAATGTGGCAATACCAACAAGAGCCTGTCTTTATTTCAAAACTAGAGACCCAGTGCATGGATTCGTGCAGCGGTTGGGGTCCCTCAGCCTGGAATGCACCCTCTCGCA
>NW_005315592.1:0-992 GCF_000412655.1 Myotis brandtii
CTACCACAGCTTGCCTGCACCCTCGGCCCTGCTCGCTGGGCCCATCCACTTCCCTCTGTGACGGTGACCCCGCGGCCTGGTGGGGACGCACACAGCTCACGATGCACAGTGTGACCTGGTCCCCAAGGTCCCCGGTCGGCATTCCGCCTCCACCCGAGCACCCGGAGCTGGCTTTCACGAGGGGCAGACTTCTCCGGTGGAGGTGATGTGCTCCCCACGGAGTGTCCGACTGGCTGGCTCCAACCTCACAGGTGCCTTTCCCCACCAAGGACACCTCCAACCCCTGTGTCCGGGGTCATGTGGTCCAGGCAGCAGGGTGGCTGCCACCCGAGCCGGGACCTGACCCAGAGCCCGCTCCTGCTTGGAGCCCCACCGGCAGCTGCCAGCTGTGATGTCACTCAAAACAGCCCACAGGAGCACCAGGTGTGGGAACTGCTGTCCCTGGAGCCTAAAGACCTACACGCCTTCCTTTGCGGTCAGACAAGCCAGAGCAGCCTCTGTCTTCTGCTTCGGAGAATGTCCTGGTGCCTCTGGCCTGAGGTCCGGCGCAGGCCACCGGCTCTTCCCCACGAGCACCTGGCCCCTGCAGCCGGGGCGCTCGCACCTCCTCACCATGATGTCCTGTGGCCCAGATCTCTGTGTGACAGAGGGTGGGAGAGGTAACTGGCCTGGCCCTGGGACAAAATGACAAGGGTGTATTGTCATCCACTGTCCAAGAAGCCATTCCTGGGCTCCTGTACTGACTGGGATGAGGAGAGCGCCTTTGCCCCACCCGGGGCTGCACGCCTCGTCTGGGCTGGATTTGTCTGTGGGGCAAAGGCACCAGCTGGTGGGAGCTGATCGGGGACTCCGCAATCGGTGCTTGCGGCGGTCTGCAGCCTCCCTCCCGTCCTGTTCCTGCGAGGACCAGGTGGGTGCATCACAGAAACAGGAGGGGACATCCCCTCTGACCTTGCAGCTCTCTCAGCAGGCTGGCCGCCCTTTCGGGGGGG
>NW_005315593.1:0-992 GCF_000412655.1 Myotis brandtii
CCAGCAGTTTTCTATCTAGTGATAAGCTAGACTTCCAGTGCAGGCCAAGGACTCACCCATACGGCTGGGGGAAGAGGAACTGCGGCCCATCTCCTGCCATGGGGGAAGGGTCTCGAGGGTTGGTGGACAGCTTCGGAGGTGTCCTCTGAGGGTACGGGTAGTTGGGCTGGACGAAGGGGATGTAGCTCAGCAGAGGGGTATAGGAGGAGCGAAAAATCTGCTGTCCCATTTGCACTGGGTTGTACGGTGTCACCTGCAGGTCAGAGAGGAGAGAGGGGTGAGGTCCAGCAGAGCCCACCACTTCCAAACATCACTCCCCCAACCCTAACCCTAACCCCAGCCCTATCCTCAACCCTGTGCCTCTCAGGCAACATGTTGGAATGGTAAAAGCACAGGGTTCAACTGCTGTACATGAGCTTGGCAAGTGACTGAATTTAGCTGAGCCTCAGTTTCCTCATCTGTAAAATGAGCAAACACTATCTCCTTTGTATGGGGATTGAGTCAGCTGATGTAAGTAAAGAGTCTGAGACATACTAAGTAGCAAATAAACATTTCCATTCTCTTCCCTACATCCCCTTTTCCCTCTGTCAATAACCATCCTCAAAGCCCCTTACTTCTCTTTAAGTCTTCAACTATCTAAAAAAAAAAGCTGTTGAGATTGAAACATCCTTGGCTTCTAGCTCAGGCTCTCAACAGGGTCCAAGTATAAGACAGCCTTGCCCAGTGGGAACTCCTGTGCTGGGTGCTAGAAAGGCTCTATATCCACATTGCCCAGTACAGCAGCCGCCAGCCATTTGTGCCTACTGAGTACTTGACATGTGACATGTGAATAAGGACCTGAGTTTTCATTTTACTTAATTTTAATTGATTTACATATAAGTAGCGACACGTGGCTAAAGGTTTCTGTATTGGACAGTGTGAGTCAGGAGAAAGGGCCAAAAAAGGGCAATGGAATTCAGCCTAGACCAGGGGTGGGCAAACTTTTTGACTCG
>NW_005315594.1:0-992 GCF_000412655.1 Myotis brandtii
TTTTTTTTTATAACAACTGTAAATTGGGTTTCCTTACCTATTGTACTCCTGCCATTCTGTGTTGGTCAATGCAACAGTCAGGAGCCAAGGCTGCCCCACCCCTCTCCTGCTCACTCACCAGTTCCTTTTGTCACCACCATTAGCGCTGCCAAAGTTTCAACGTGACTCAAAAGACTCAGGCAAGCTATGATCATGCTTTGCTCTTCAAAACTTGCAGATCAATAAAATCATCAACAGACATGCCCACCATGCAAATCATTTAATTTGGTGACCATACATTAAACCACTATATGAACCACTATCATTTAGGATTAGCCATAGCTGTATGAATGTAATAGCTGCTTCCATTGACAAGCATCCTGCCTGTATTTGGGGCACATGCTGTGGTCAACAGCTGAAAGGGTAGACATGCCTAATCCTGAAAGCCCAGTTTCCTTGAGTGTTGAACACTCAGCTCCATTCACTGTAAGCTGCATGTATTTAAACCTAAGAGAAAACAGAAAATCGAATTAAAGGACAGAGGCTACTAGAGAAACACAGAGAAACACCAGGGTGAGATGAGGGAATACCCAGGGCAAGCAAAACATAATGGAGTGTGGAAGGCCACCGTGTCATTCCTCAAACAATCTATCATAATACAAACCCATATTAAGGATCTGGAGTGAAATAACTATAGTGTGAACATAAGTGAATCTAAACATGGTGCAATTGTCAACCTGTGCTTCCTGAAGTACAGAATCTATATTTGAGTCATCTTCTCCCCCTATGATCTTGAATACTGGTTACACCCATTAGGGCCCAATAAAATCTAGTGAGTTATAAGAAGGAAAAGAAGGAGAAGGGAAGAGAAGGGATGAGAGGAAAGGAGAGAGGAAGGGAAAAATGAAAGGGAGGAAGGAAATTACTGTGGCCATTGGTGAGATTTTTATCAAATCACCAAACTAAAAAACACAATACTTCTTCCAAACCATCGCATCTATGCTTTGCCTATA
>NW_005315595.1:0-993 GCF_000412655.1 Myotis brandtii
AACAACATGTGCAGAAACGAAAATGGAAGTTCAGATTGGGTGTTCACTTTCCCAAGGTCACGCATCCCTGAGGACAAGGATGAGATTGCAGATTTATCTAAAGTCTCAAACAAAGTACATCTTCATGGAGACAGGATGCGGAGGAAGCCAGTAGAAGAGATTAAAACTTTTCCTAATAGCCATTATTAATTTAACTACATCCAACTTTTGCTTTAGATAAGAAACCTGTAGAGTCATTTTACTCGTTTGTTTCATTTTATGAGAGGAGTTGGAAGATCCGGTGATCCCCTTCTGGCTTTTTATCTTAAGAAAAGATAAAATATTACAAATATAATAAAATATTTCAAATATAATGAATGTGGCAACCAATTGGGAATTACAGCCCTCATGGAGGTTATGATTAATTTCATAAGACATAGCAACGGACTTTGAAGTCTGGATGGTTTACAAAACTTCTTCGTTAGCATTGATCTTCATGAGAATAGTTGTATCAAACGGGATATTATCTGCATTCTTAGCAGACTGCGCGAGAGAAGGGAACATTCTCTCCTTTTCTTGTTGCAATTTATTTCACCAACAGTGAGTAGGATTTATGGTTTCTAGGACAAGTGCTGGAATCTGATGATTATTAAGAGGGGGAGGGAGAAGCAAGTTTAAAACACAGAGACATATGGAAATTTTTACCAAATAAAATATGGAGAATGTAATGTTTTACATTCACAATCCCTTTTTCTGTTGCCGCTGACACTTCACCTTAGACTTGAATTTGCAAAAGATGCCCTTAACTTTTTTCCAGATTTCGTTTCTAGAATGCACTACTCTTTAATATCGTTAAAGAGAAGATCCCAGGCCCAAAATGGTGTCACTTGCACTAAAGCCCATGATACCAAATCTAGGTATAATACCTGACCAGGTTGCTGGTTCAGCTTCTCCCCAAAATCTAAACTTAATCAGCCAGTCTGAAATGTTCTGGTCAACCCCAATGAGGCAATC
>NW_005315596.1:0-993 GCF_000412655.1 Myotis brandtii
GTGTATCTCACCATCTAGCCATCTAGCTTGGTCTTGTTCACCTGCTGTTGGGAAGGTTCCAAGGGAGAGAAGAGTGATCTAAGCCTCTTGAAACCCAAGCTCAGAACTGGCACATGGACTCTTCTGGCACTTTCTGTTTTCCAAAGCAAGTTAAAAGGCTAGTCCAGATTCAAGGGGCAGGGAAATGAATTTTACCTTTGGAAGGGAGGAGTGGACCACACTGCAAAGGGCATGAATAGAAGGTGAGGAATTGAGGGCATTTTGGCAATCTACCACAATTTCTTTCTTTACAGATTCAGTATCTGATAGAATGCTTACACGGAGTTTCTTGCTTGCCAAACATTTCACACAATTATCTTATTTCTGTATGTTTCATAACTTACTGTGAGACATAAAACTAAAATGTAAACCCTTAGGTTTTTTGAGCTCCTTGAGGACAAGGAACATACCTAACTCATCTCCTTCTTTTCCATGGCACATTGCACAGAACATACTCTCAGAATATTTCCTGAATCAATTATACAAATCTGCAATAAAGAGCACAGGGAGTTTCATATTGAGACGTCCTTCCACATCCACATGGCTTTAAAGGAGCATGGACATACTGTAACTCAAAGTGCTCTCCTATTATTATTTGGATAGTTGAAATACTTCCCTATTTATTGAGGAAAACTGAAACACATTAAACTTGACTAAGTAACAGTCATCTGGTGCTTCTGAGAAGAGATAAGGATTGATTTCTTCGGATAGTTAAAATTCTGGCTAAGAACAACAACAAAACAACTAGGAGGGGAAGCAAAAGGGCCGGAAGTTCTGCCTTGAGCCACAGCGAAGTTAAAATTGGTGGAGCCAAAGCCATACAGACTTGTGCTCGGGGAACAGGAAAGGTGCGGTTAAAAAACGCTTCCCTTAGTTGAACCAAGGTAATGATGTTAATAAAGGATAAAGCAAGCCTTTTATAACGAGCATTTAAATTATTCCCACGAGGATCTA
>NW_005315597.1:0-993 GCF_000412655.1 Myotis brandtii
TTGAGATGGTGTTTCTGACTGTTCTGAACAAGCCAGGCCAGGACTTGATCGGCCTCATGGCAGCCGTTCATTGGGCTACATTTGTTTGCTCCAGTCTTTTCTGTCAACACGTTACAGTCACCTCAAGTCCAATGGCTTCCCTTTCCAGGGGCATGCAGGGCACAGATACATCTAGTTAAGGGCACGACTCTGTGGGCGCAGAGAAAGAAATCAAAGATATTACTAGAAAATGGTTAGACCTCACCCCCGGCTGTCTCATGAAAGTTTAACATCAGAGTAAACACAGGCTCTCTAATTAGACAGCCCTCTTTCTCCTGCCTGGCCTTTCCACCGACTCCCATTCCTCTAGAAATAGATCCTCACCAAGGCGAGCGTCTCTTTAAAATTCTGTGCTACGGAGAGCCAGACTGAGATGGTTCTGTCGAAATTACAAAACACTATACTTTCAAATAGCTGTTGAATTATTTAGTGACTTTACACTGTCCAAATGCGGGGCTCTTTGGGTAGACAATGTCTTGGTTTCCCTCCTATCTCGCTTGTTATGACATTCAGTAAATGGAGAGATATTGCTGTTCTTAATAATTTATAAATAATAATCCACATTAAGGATCAAGCTCCTCGGATCGGTTTGGGGTTTCAAATCGGATAGTCAAGCGAATGAGAAGCTCAAGATTCTCTCCGAGTTCGGTGAAGTGATTGCCCCTGGCGTGGTCAAGCTGAACTTTTTGGCGTTTGCTTCTTTCTCATGACACCGTTTTCTCCTGCCTTTAATGTGTCCTTTACCTTTCTGTGATTTCTTGAACTGTACACTGTATTTGCTATCACTTTTTGGCATCTATCTGATTCAGTCTTACAGTGCGATACAGGTCCTTTTAGGTTCAGAAAGCAGGACATTGTGTTTTTATTGTGCACCTGACATTTCAAAGTTTCCGGTTTACTTTGGCAACACTTTTCCCTTGCCTGTTTTGGAAGGGAGGGAGGGAAGGAGGGAGG
>NW_005315598.1:0-993 GCF_000412655.1 Myotis brandtii
TGGGATGTAAAAGAAATTACAGCTCGTGGCTTCCTTGAGTCCACATGTCATTCATCAGTATGCCCTAGCACTCGGCACAGTGTCTAGTAAAGTAAGCATTGGCTGGTTCCTTGTTTCTTGTGAAAGGTACGAGTCGGAGCTGTCTCTTCGCCAGCTGGTAGAGACTGACATTGGCGGCCTACGAGGGATCCTGGACGAGCTGACCCTGTGCAAAGCCGATCTGGAGGCCCAGGTGGAGTCCCTGAAGGAGGATCTCCTTTGCCTTAAGAAACACCATGAAGAGGTGAGGCAAGTGGCAAAGTCACTGAAAGAATGTAAGAATGACAAACTAAACTGACCAAGTCCAAGTGTCTCTATAAGCTGAACTTGGGTAAATGTTGCTAAAGCTGGAACAAATTTACTCAAGGCACTGTTACTGTTTGGCCTGGTCATTCCTGTGTGTCTCTGAATGTAGCTGTGAAATGACCCTTGGCCAGAGACAGATGAAGGAACCAAACTCTTCACCTGCCATGGCTTTTGTGGAGAAGGTAACTCCACAAATGGCTGTCCTTAGAGGCTTTATACCTCGCCTAACTCTAACACATAAGGTATGAAAACCAGGCTGATAAACACAGCGTGTGAAGGCCATTTCAAAAAGGGGATAAAAACTCATGCAATATTTGAACCAATATTTTAAAAATATTCTGCATCTATCAACTTTTTAAAAATCATAAAATATAAAGTATATGATTGTCCTATATTGATGAAGCTAACAAGTGAAAAGCTAAATGGTGTAGCAAAGTGCATTTTCCCCTTGAACATCTGTTGATGATAATAGCAGCTAGCATTTATTGAGATCTTCCTATATACCGAGGACTTTTACAAGTGTTTTATATACATATTAACTCATATATCTCACAATAACTCTCTGGAACAGGTAAAATTTTATACCCATTTTGCAGATGAAGAAACTGCGTGATGGAGAGATTCAACATAGGCAATCTGAATCTAAAC
>NW_005315599.1:0-993 GCF_000412655.1 Myotis brandtii
CCCCCCAAAGCATCTTTGTCGATTATTTCGCTTGAAACGATTGAGAATAAGGGAGGGGGCCCCCACTCACTTGCAGACACCGACCGTTTCCAGAAAATTTGGCTCAATTCCTTCATCACCGATTCGCCAGCCAAGGAGCTGGCAAGACCCACCCGCCAACCGGGAGAACACAGACCCGGTTGTCTTTTGACAACCGAGTGGAACTGCCGGGCCGGCGCCACCTCTTCGGCCCCTCCCTTGGCCAAAAAGAAAACCAAATAAACCTGGAACAGCCTTGGCCTCGGATCTCCCGAGAGGCCCGGAGGATCCCCGCTAGCGCCCGCGGTGGGTGGGTGGGGGGCTCCCCGGTTCAGGGCCCCCCGCCCGCGGAAGGCGGCATCAGTCCCTTTAAATATGCCCTAGAAAACGCCGCTTCTCCCGCCAGCCGCAAGGTTCGGAGCCAGGATGGGGCGGGCGAGGGGGAGGGGACACTAGTTCTCTAGTCCACACTCGGGCGGGGGGAACCTGGACCCGACGGGAAGCGACAATCTGGGCCCGAAGTCCCCGAATCCCGCCAAACCTCAGCGCCCGGGCTCCAGGCGTCGGGCACCATACAGGCAGCATCGCGGGGCTCGCGGCGCCGAAGCCGCATGTCTCCGAACGGACGGTAGATGGCAGCAAACCGCATAATTTGGATCACAGCAAACTAAGGGATGATTTATACCCCGCCGAGACTACAGGAGAAAAAGACCTTCGGTCCGGGTGGGTTTGGGGGGTTTTCCCTTTGAGAATAGGCTCCAAGTGCCGTGGGTGGTAGCCGAGACCTTCTCTGGCTATGCGCAGCGCGGGGTCCCCCCAGACCCCCAATCCCGGCCTGCTGGGAGGGCATCCACCTGGGCCTCCAGGGACCCCTCCCGCGCCACAAGTGGCTGAGTCCCTCTCTGCCAGCTCGGGACCCAGAGGGCCGGTATCCCTGGACACAACCTCCTTAGGCAACCAGGGTCCTGAGGCTCC
>NW_005315600.1:0-993 GCF_000412655.1 Myotis brandtii
AAAAAAAAATGTCAGATCAGCGTTGAAAATATTGAGATGAAGGTGCTGGTGGATGTTCATGTAGAGATGTCCCATAGCTCTTCGGGCATTTAGAACTAGAGACAGGGAAAGAAGTTTGGACCAAAAACACAGATTTTGGAATCATCCACATGGCACAGAATAAATAACTCAGGGAATGCTTATAAAAGGAAGAGCAAAGGGCTGAGAAGGGAGACAGAAAAACATGGATATAAATTTACAATACAAACACTTGCCCCGAAACCCCATCTGGAGTGTGGGCTCTCCAGCCTGCCCGCCGCTACCCACAGCCACCACCACCTTTCAGAATGGCCTACAGGGCACGTGCCTGTGGCCTGAGCCGGGAGGTGCAGCAGAAGATTGCGAAGCAGTACAGTGCAGACCTGGAGCAGATCCTGATCCTGTGTATCACTGCCCAGTGCGGCAAGGATGTGGGCCGGCCCCAGCCCAGGCGTGAGAACATCCAGAATCGGCTCAGGGATGGCACACGGTGCTGTGTGAGCACATTAACGGGCTGTATGTACCCCGAGGGGCTGGCCCAGTGAAGAAGATCCAGGCCTTCTCCGTGGCCTTCAAGTGGATAGAGCAGATGTCGCAGTTCCTGTCAGCAGCCAAACGCTACGGCATCTATAGCACCAACATCTTCCAGACCAGGGACCTCTGGGAAGGAAAGAAATGGCCTGTGTGCAGAGGACACTGATAAAACTGGGTGGACTGGCAGTAGCCTGGGTGATGGGTTTTTCTCTGGGGATCCCAACTGGTTTTTTAAGAAATCCAAGGAAAGCTCTCAGAACTTATCGGACAACCAGCTGCAGAGGGCAAGAACGTGATTGGGTTATAGATGGGCACCAACCACAGGGCGTCTCAGGCAGGCATGACTGGCTATGGGATGTCATGCCAGTTCCTCTGATCCATCCTCAGCCCTGCTCCTGCCCTCCCTTGGATAGCTTATTTTTATTTTATGTATTTATTATT
>NW_005315601.1:0-993 GCF_000412655.1 Myotis brandtii
AACTCAACAGTTAGGCCTTTGGGATTCAAAGATGTCAGGGCAGCACTTGAAAATTTAGGCCTTATAATACAATGCCTCGGGTCCTGGGCCTGATCTCATTCCATCTTCATGACCCCCTGTGAAATAGTCACATTTCACGCATGAGGGACTGAGCTGGGTAATTAGCCCAGACCAATCAGGTCAGGCTTTGCACCGGGGTCTCCTGACTCCATAGCTCATGCTTCCTCTGTGCTGTGCGTCAGTGAGAACAGTGACAGGCCACAGCTACCTCTTGACGCAGGCACAGTGAGTAGACTGCCCCCAGGCAACCTGGCCATCTCCAGACGTCCCAGGAAAGCCATTTCCCTTTTCAGGACAGATTCTCTGTCGCTTTTCTTCTAGTTGGGTTGCAACCAGAGAGAACCTCTTTGGCTCCTCTTGATCCTAGATTGTGGAGCCGGTGAGTAGATTTGCATATGAAGTCGTAGGCACTTCTATTCCGATAGTGAGGGTGGCACAAGGCACGGGGCTGAGCTGACCAGGCTGGTGGGAGACCTGGATCTCAGCCCAGCTCCTTACTCCGGTGTGGCTTTGGGCACACTTGTCCTTCCCTGGGCTCTGACTGCCCAGCAGCAGCCGGAGGGGCCGGCCGGCCTGGAAGGCTCTTTCTGCTCTGTGATGCTGTGAACCCTGAGGACTCTAACTGGAATACAAAGCTTCATCCACGCAGGTAGAGACATCAGCAGGCAGGTGGAGGGAGGTCACTTTTGTTCCTGTTGGGTCGGGGAGAGTCATGTCTATTTGTCTGCCTCAGGAATTGGCTGGGCTTTGCTTGCTAAGTTTCTAGAAGATGCTCATGAGACACAAAAGTTTGTAAGATTTTCTCATCTTGGATCCCTGAAGCCCACAGCTCAGGCCCAGCTGAGCCAGGCAGGCCCTCCGCGCCAGGTCTGCCTCTTCCACAGGAGCACTTGCCCCTCCTTTTTTTTTTTTTTAATATATTTTATTGATTTT
>NW_005315602.1:0-993 GCF_000412655.1 Myotis brandtii
AGTTATTTATATATTTATTGGTTGATTTTTATATGTGCCCTGATGGAGCATTGAACCCGTAACCTTGTTGTGTCTGGACGATGCTCTAACCAACTGAACTACCCAGTCAGGGCTAAAAAAGTATATCCTAATAAGGATAATATTGAATTACATTTTGTTACATAATAAAGGCATACAATAATAAGAGTTTGGCATCTAAAGAATTTTGCTTAACTATGTACAGTCTAATTGCTTAAAAAAGAAACAAAAACCAAAAGAAAAACAAAACAACAAACAACAACTCATGGCTCATGAATTCGATAAGGACAAGACAACCAGAGAAGATTGGGGAAATATATATAAAATTTATATACTTACATTTTTAAAAAAATCTTAAGGTCTTATTGCAGTTTAAAAAAAAACTGGAAGTAACTGGTTATTCAATCAGCTACTTTGGCATGCCAACAAAAGATTTTGAATGAATAGACATTAATGTTTTAAGATCAAATACAATATTAAATGCATTCACATTACATATTTTATTATACCAACATTAACATATTTTTGACAAATTGACAAAATACAGTTTATATACATTAAAAGAACTTAAGCCAAGAAGGGGAAACTAATGGGTTTTAATATTTCTTATTAATTTTATACATAGGTACTTCAATAAAGACTACAATATGCTTTCTCTCTACCTAGTAATTCTGTTTTGATGCAGATTTCCTTTCTGAGTTAAAATGCAAGTTTCCTCACCTAATGGTGAATAAAATGACTGCAGAAAAGCAATAATGGCAAACAGTCAATACTACACACCATCTTTGTTTTAATTTGCATTTTAAATTAACTCTTTCAATTACTAGACAAAGAGAAAGGATCAAAACAACAAAGAAAACAGTGACTGATATCCTAAATCTGTGGAAGTGCTAGAGTTAAAACTTTGAATTCCTGAATTCTTTTTGAAACTGTTTGGCTCTTATGTGTATGTACGTGGGAGTAAGACAGACTGGT
>NW_005315603.1:0-993 GCF_000412655.1 Myotis brandtii
GCTATAGGCACCAGTACCTTTCTAGATGTTTATTCTTGGAACCTGAGTAATTTCCTTGACTACACCTTTATGCACATACAAAAAGGGGCAAAAGTAGGTTTACAGTTGAGAGTATGCAAAACAGTTTATTCTTGTATTATTTATTACTTATTATATTATTTCCCATATGAACAACTGTAAAGCTACTTATGTCTACCCGTGCATAATCATATCCAATGAATTGGCAAGTTTTTCAATTCTACCTCTGAATTTGCACATAGCTCTTGAATTTGCCCACTTCTTTGCACCACAACTGCCAACCTTAGCTCAGGATACCATCACCTCTAGTCGGAATCACTGTGCCCTCCACTACTTTCTCTGCCTCCTCATTCCCAAGCTCTCCTCCAGACTGTATCTGGAGCGATCTTTCTAAAACACAGTTCTGACTATGTTACTCTCTTGTCTAAAAAGGAAAACAAAAAACTCTTTTATGATCCCCAACTCTCATTCAAGCCCAAACTTCTTAGCATGGTCTACAAAGTCTATTGCAATGGAAACAGCCTACATTTCCTGCCTCATCTCCAGTGACTACTTCCATCTCCTCCACTGTCCCTCGAATCCTTTTCACGACAGAGAAATGTCCCTCTCCTCTGGTTGAGCTGGGTGCTTTCCCTGCGTGTTCACGGCCTCCCGTGCTTCCTCTCCCACAGCCCTCACCACCGCTTTGCAGTTGCCTGTTTGTCTTTCTCCTTCAGAGGACCAGGTCCTGGAAGCCTGGGATTCCGGCAAGTTCATTGCTGTACCCCCAACTTTTGTCATGGAATTTGGAACAGAACAGCCTTCAAGTAAGTATTTATTGGATGAATGGATGAGAAAGAGAAAGAAGACAAACAAGAAATGAAACAGCAAGAGAAAAAAATGTTCTATAAACGTTTGGTGCACAGCAGGCACTCAATAAATGTTCGTTGACTTTAAAGAGGAGGATGAAGAAGGAATGAGCTCTAGCCAGTTTGG
>NW_005315604.1:0-993 GCF_000412655.1 Myotis brandtii
GCACCCCTCCCCTGAGTCCCCGGGGAGAAGCAGCGGAGGACCTGGGGTGGTTGTGATTCCCGGGAGTCACACTTCCTGAACCAAAGATCAGGACGGGACCTGACAAGGGCCTGACCAGAAACCTCCGAGCACTGGAACTGACCTAGGAACGCGTGGCCTGAAGAAGAGAGACCCTGTGCCAGGCCCCCGACCACCGCCCAGGGATCGGGTGCTTCTCTGCCGAGAACTCTGGGGGAGCCGGCAGCCAGTGCTTCCCAAGTCCACAGCCTCTGCCGGGGAAGGCAGACACCACCCAGAGGAGGGTGCGAGGTTAGGGGGCGCCGTACTGCAGGCAGGGAACCGGGGAGGACCCCTTTGTCCTTCCGGACACCCCGCCTGGCGCGAAGCCCAGAGCTCAGACCCCAGGCGCACAGGTGCAAGAAAGGGACCTCGCGCCCAGAGTCCGGGCTCCACTCTGCCACTTATTCTCTAGGGGAAGAAGTCAAATGCAGACCGCAGTTCCGGCCTCGGCCCCAGGGGCTCCTGGAACAGAAGTCTGACACACATGTAGGTCTTCCCCTCACCTTCCACCCCAGCTGCCCCCAAGGCGGATCTCCGAAACGCAACCCAGCTGGGACCCGCAACCCAGGTGGTGGGAGAGCCAAGAGGCCTTCCCCACCCCTCCACCCCAGCACCCTTCTCAGGCCAGGGAGAGGGCTGAAGGTGCTCTACGCTTCCCGGAATTGGGGGGGGGAGATGCCACCGGCAAATCTGAGCGCCAACAGGCTCGAACGGCAAGTGTCCTCCCCGCTTCTGCCTCCCGCGCGCGCTCTGTGACTTGGAAAATCACTCCCTCTCCGGGGTCGCCAGCCGCCCCAGAATGGCTCTTCCAGCGGACACCGCTGTCCCACCCCCACCTCGCAATTAGGCGGGAGACGAAGTGACATCATACAGGGCTGGGCCAAGATCCCAGGAGACCCCCCCGCCCCGGCTCCGAGGCCCGACAGGCCCGGA
>NW_005315605.1:0-993 GCF_000412655.1 Myotis brandtii
GTGCACATCCTATCTATGTAAGTTTTTCTCCTTCCAAGGAATCTAATGATAAACTATACTCAGAAAATTTGTTAACATATTTAATCATGACAAATGAAGATAATCATTTGAATAATCACCTAAAACATATTGTTTAACTAAGAAAAACACAGTCCCTAGTAAATTTGATCAAGTGACTTTTTCTTATTTTCTACCTATCCAATAGTAACGGCTAATTAATTATTGATGACTTTCTACCCTAGGTGTTTTACATACATTATCTCATTTAATTCCGCAGCCAACCTGTGAGACATGTTTTATCTCCATTTGTCTGTGAGAAAACAGAGGCACAGAATGAATGATTAGGTAATTTTCCCAAGGTCACAGAATCAGTAATCAGTGAAATTGGTGAAACTGATCGAAGTCTAGATTTTGAGCTCTGAAATCACATGATGGGAATTATATCAACAGCATATGTCCTTGTGATAAAATACTCTTTAAAAATCCAATCTATGGATTTAATAATATATATTTTCTATTAGTATTCTTCTAGATTTGATTTACTATGTTGGGCTGTGAGATTTGTATACAGTTTTCTCTTATTGTGCCTTTGTAACAGGTTTATTAAGCTAGCTTGAGTAAATGATTTGGAAAGCTTTATTTCTTTTTGTGCTCAGGATAAATTTATGTATGATGGGAATTCTTTGGTCCATGACTATTTAAAAGCAAGTTCTCATTAAATCATCTGTGCTTCCAGCCCTTTCTAGAAGTGGATTTTCTTTTATATATTTTAAAAATAAATTTTCAGTATCTTTCCAGGTAACTCATTATTTTAGAATATCTAACCCTTTTGAGTCTATTTTAATACTTTACATATGTACACATGTGTATATATAAACATGTATATATATTTAGGGTATATATGTATTTATGAAAATAAAATATTTTTATTATTCTTTTGAAATTTATTTTTGTTGAATTTCATGTAGTTTTTTAGTTGTGACAGTTTTTTTT
>NW_005315606.1:0-993 GCF_000412655.1 Myotis brandtii
ATATATATATTTCCAGAAGATTCAATACTAATCCTTACTTTTGTGATTTACTTTTATTCAGTAAAAAAAAAATGAAAATTTTAAAAAGGACAATTTTTTTTGTGTGGAAAATCTATTAAAAAACAGCTGAGCTTTTAAAAAATTATATTAACCTCAAATTTAATAAAAGCTGATAAACAACAAGCTTCTATAATCTTTCAAATTCTGACACAGTCTATTAAATAAAAACTATGCTCCCAAGTTTCCCCCTGGTATGAGAGTTTGCCTATTAGACCTATAGACACCCATCCTCCCCTCCCCCACACCTATGTGCTCTCAGCACAGTGGTCTATATAGGGCATAGTTTCATCAATGGTCAAATTGAAGGCTTAAAGGTTAAACCAGCCAAAAACACTTACCCAGCACCCCCTTTCCAATGCTTCCTTGCCCTCATGTGGATCTATCCTTCATTCCCAATCCATCTTCCACATGTGCTCACTGTCCTCCACACCCAGCTCAGGTTCCATGTCCAGCTTTATGATCAATTCCTTGCAAATGTTTTCATTGGCCTGGGTCTTCTCTTCTGCCATTGTGCCAGCTTGGCAATCAACACAGGTTCAACCTAACTAACCATTTGCAGTGAGCAGCTAAAATTGCTGGAAGGAAAAAAGCCTACACAACTTTGCCTAATGGTCTTACCTTAAATTCATTACCATGAATCTCAAACTAGCACTCAACTCTGCTAAATGATTCTTCTACATTTTCCTTGTTATTTCCCTTTTTAAGTTTTCTGGAATGACAATCTATTGTTCACATTTTCTTCTCTCCTCCAACTCCCTCTTCCTTCTTACTCTCAGCTGCTCACCTCCTTTCAATTGTCATTAGCACACAAGAACTACCTCATTCCCTCACCCTCAAATCCACCAAACTGAGGTGCCCACATATGCATTTCCTACTCTTAGGATGGAAAAGTTGTCTCTGCTCCTGAGGCCCCTTTCACTGTGTGCTAAATCC
>NW_005315607.1:0-993 GCF_000412655.1 Myotis brandtii
AAAAAAAAAGAATGGAGCAATCTGCCAGACTAAAATAATGTGCGACAGAGAAATTATTCGGAAATGGAACTGGTTATAGAGATACAGATTTATTATTTGGTTGCTGTCATGATAAATTTGCCTCAGCCATGCCCATACATGTTACAGTACTCATGTCTAAGATGAGTAGGGATGTTGCAAAAGGCTTTGCACAATTGAAAATTCACTCTGAAAATATACATGAATAAGTGCTCTTTTTAAAGAGCATATATGCACACAAACACACATGTGCACACACATACACATTTTGTACTTAAAGAGAAAAATGGTAATTTAGTGAATTAAGATGCCCACATACCATCAGGGATTTGAGACTATAAAATGAGTTTATTATTATTATCCATTGGCAGAAATGGTGTAGAAACCATTTCAATAGTTATGAAATGGTTATTCTGATCTAATGCCAAATAGCAACTTTCCCTGTGAGACAACACTAGGTGGATCAACATTATTGATAAGACCTGTTCATTGGATACTAGTAGCAAATTTAAGCTAAATAATTCAATTTAATCCAGCTATATTTTTCTTGTTTTTGTCTTCACATATGGTAATTTTTGTTATTATGTGATAGAGTCATCAGGAAGTAGACCTGATCAAATATTGTGCAAAGCAGAAGATTCTGAGGCCTTGGAATGACTTTGGGTATAGGAGAGTAATGAGATAATACACCTATTTGGGATTCATGGAGGCTCTCATGGCTTGGGAAGCCATAATTTTATTGGCATAATTGGTGCAAAAACTCACAGTTTGTTTGGTAGACTTCCATTAACACATCATACTACTATTTTCTTTTCTACCAATCTGTTTTCTCCAAGAAATATCCATGCATATGGCTCCAGTTTGGCAGTTACAATGATATGAAGCTTGTCTCTACTCTTTAAAGATTTATGTTGAATGATTATTGTCATTCAATAGTAGGATTCAGCTTCTAGTGTTTTTGTTTATTTGTTTTTT
>NW_005315608.1:0-993 GCF_000412655.1 Myotis brandtii
AATGTGCAGCCAAGGTTGAGAACCACTGAGCTAAGTGAACCAATGGGTGTGAAGGAAAAGGAGGGAGGAAGCTATGCCCGTCCTCACCCCACCCCAGCTGGTGATCAGGACCCCACGGCCTCCACCCTCAGACTGTGTAGGCTTCCACCCAAGGGAGCCTGGCGAGGTTCTGTGGTGACAGCTGGTGCTGGGACTAAAACAGGATGTTATGGGCCGAGCTGTGTCCTCCTAAAATCCATGTTGGAGCCCTAACCCACAATACCTCCTCATTTGGAAATAGGGTCATTGCAGGTGTAATTAGTGAAGATGAGGGCACAGTGGAGTTGGGTAGGGCCCTAGTCCAATATGACTGGTGTCCTAGAAAGGGGACATTGGGCACAGACACAGAGAGGGAAGGAACGTGAAGAGACACAGGGAGAAGACGGCCATCGACAAGCCAAGGAGAGAGGCCTGGAACGGATCCTGCCCTCACGGCCCTCCCACAATCACACGAGCCTGCTGACACCTGGAGTTCAGACTTCTAGCCGCCGGGGCTGAGAGGGAATACATTTCCGTTGTGTAAACCACCCAGCTTCTGGGGCTGTGTTGCGGCAGCCTGAGCAAACTGGTGCTGGGAAGGTGGAGTGTTAAAGCCCTTCTAGCTCCTTCTGCTCCCAGAAGACCCATTTCACGGACGCCTGGGCTGTCATCAGCAGGCTGCCCCCCCTTCGCTCTGCCCCATGGCATCCACTCGGCTCCCTCCAGCCCGGAGCACTCTGCCCTCACGACCTGAATCCGTCAGCCCCTCCGTGGGTTAGACATTCCCACCGTTGCCCCCTTTGCAGCCCCTCTCCGGTCCCTGAGTTGTAACTTTCTCCAAACTCTCCTGACAAGGCTGGGCTTTCTCACCATTTCAAGAGGAAGCACCTTTTCTTCTCCCCATGTTCCTCTTTCCCCATCTGACTCTGTTCTGCACACGGCAGGGGCCCACGGAAGGTCTCTGTGAGGGACCCC
>NW_005315609.1:0-993 GCF_000412655.1 Myotis brandtii
TCCCAGGCTGGGCCCCCAGAAAACCTGGCAGCTCTTTACTCCTCCCCTCAATGGGCTGTCAGTGCTCAAGGAGTTCCTGGAAACCATACATGAAGACACAATCCAGTCCTTCTGGGACTGAGTGACCTCCCTGCCCCCACCCCTCACATACACCTGCCTAGAACCACCTGGACTGTTTTCCCGAGGGAGAAATAAAGTTCAATTTTGTTTAAGCCATTGTACCTTTAGGGACTCAATTTGTCACAGCACCTAATTTATCCCATCTAATATAAGGACTGTCACTGAGAAATTAGAAATTAAAATAAAGATAATTAGATAATTTTATGGCTTTTTAATAAGACTATTTGAAAATAAGCTTCAAACTTTACTAGAGCAGAGAAACATGACGTGCTTGTAGGTCCTGTGGCCCATGAAGATGTGTAAAAGAGTGGGGAAAATGCCTGCCCTTATATACTTTTTGATGACTCACCGCATGGTGAGTCTCAGGAATGGAACAGATGCAAACCTTTTCTAAACACATCTTTGTCTCCAGTGATGAGCTGAGATCTAGGCTCTCCTGACACATCTGGACACAGGTGTTTCTGCTCTGCTCCAGCGCCCACCTTGATGGAGACAGCCTCCCCTCGTTGCACGGCAGGGCCAGAAAAGAGATGCTGCACAGAAAAATGCAATTCCATCTTTGGAATAAAGTCGATCCTGTGATTTGGAATCCAAAATGTGATTAATATTATTCCTGTGATTGGTTTATGAACCAAGGTTCAATCCCAACTCTCTTAAGCCATTGTTCCACATAAGTAAAGATAAAGCTTATTAAGCTGATTATCACTAAAATTTTTATACGAATTTTCAAAGTGGATTTATTGTTATTAATGCTGCTGTTGCCATTCTTTTATTATCATAAAAAGCCAATATATGTTTATTTTACAAAATACAAATGAACAAAAAAATAAACTGTCATCTTTTTTTAATATATTTTATTGATTTTTTTACAGA
>NW_005315610.1:0-993 GCF_000412655.1 Myotis brandtii
TTAGAGGAAAAGTCAGGAGTCAGTTTTGAACAAGTAAAGTCTCTGACATCATTTCGACATGCCATGGAGATGTTAAGAGGCAGTGGAATGTAAGAGCCTGGAGTCGAGGGCAGAGATTCAGGCTGGAGATGTAAATTTGCAAATATCTCAGCATAAAGGTTGTATTTAAAGACACAAGATTGGATGAGGTCATCTGGAGACAGTATGGATATAGCAGCAGCCTGAACACTGGGGCACCTCTAACTTTTAACAGTTGGGTTGATGCAGGGTAAATCAGAAAATATAGTAGGAAGAAAGCTAAGAGAGTTTAGAATCCCAGAAGCTATAAAAGGAAAGTTTTTCATGAACAAAGGGTTGACCAGCTGTTTTGAATACTGCAAATAAGTAAGAGGAGGACTTACAATCAGATTTAACTATGTGAAATCATTGGCTATGGGCTGGTGTGGATAACAACTTAATTGGAGTGAGCTCAAGAGAATATAGAGAAGAGGAAAAAAGAAGTAAATGTAGGCTTTTAAGCTATTATCCAATGGGTCTAAATAACATAACAGTTCTTGGCAATGTACCCATCTTAAACATTTATTAGCTATCATTTTGTTTGATGGCACCACACAAATTTAGTGAGATGTATATTCAGCGACTATTTAGTAGTGCAGCAAATTTAGTTTTAATGTGCAATGCTATAGAACCAAGACCAGAACGGAATGAAAGTGGGGGATAATGTGGTGAAGCATTCACTTAAAAGTGTTTTTTTAAAGTAGGAAATCTCTTGGATCTTTCCCCATTTTCTTTTCCTATTTAAACTAAACCTTGACCTCCACTCCCCCAAGGGAAGGGAAGCCAGAACACAAACACAAAGAGAAACCAGGTATTTATCCCTGGACTTTAGCATTCCAGAGGCCAGTATCTTGGCTTTTAAGATTAGATTATAGTCAGAACCCCCTTCTTACCCTTGAGCAGGGGTCCTCAAACTACGGCCACGGGCCACATGCA
>NW_005315611.1:0-993 GCF_000412655.1 Myotis brandtii
AAAAAAAAGAAAAAGAAAAAAAGTACAATGTTTTGTGTATTATTTCAGTTGTTCACAGATCTCCTGAAGCTTGTCAGTAGACCCCTAAGTCATTGAGGGGCTTGTGACTCCCAGGGTAGAAGCTCCCATTCTAGACCGAGGCTCATATTTTGTTTCTTGCCAGTTTAGTCTGTGCCTGGTTAGCTCATTTCTTTAGAACCTGGTTTTAATGTGGATGAGATCACACACTCAACCCACATATAGTCCAGATGCCTTAGCTCTTCCAACCAACACAGGTCAGATGTCTTTCACATATGTGCTATGAGTCACAAGAAGGGTCTAGTGAGAACATAAGAAGGGCTCTGTGAAAATGTATTCTTACCAGCTGTAATTAACAATGGAAATTCCTGCCAATAGGTAGTTGATGGTACTATCTTGTACTCAAGGCAACAAACTCTAAATTTATGGTCTGGACAACAGTGTCTTGCTTTTGAAGCCAACGGTTGAAGATAAACAGCTAAATGGTACCATGTTTTCTGATAATTTTCTCCTGTTTATGTTTCTGTATGACTGCCAGAGTCCAGAAGTCCACAGAGTTTCTCCATCTATCATTGTGGAATAGCAAGCAAACATAGCCAGTGGGGAGGGTTTGCTAATATTTCGCAAAATTCAGGTTATGGCAGATTCAAATTGAAACTACTGCTTTTCCAAGCCAAAAACAGATAGACACCAGACATTGATATGGAGGGAAACATGACTAATTAAAAAGTTTCCTGGTAGCTTTACTCTAGAGTAAAATATGCTCATTTATTTTTTTAAATAATGAGCAATCACTTCTGACAAAAAAGATGAATAAAATGCATACTCTTTAATTAATTAAAAAGAGACCACATAAAATAAGGCTATGAACCAACTTAATCATTCTAATTTCTACTTTCAAGGTGTTTCTAAGGGAATGGAATGAGATAGAGAATGATGGTGAACTCCTGGAAAATACTGAGATCTTCTGAAGAA
>NW_005315612.1:0-993 GCF_000412655.1 Myotis brandtii
TTTTTTCAAAACCATATTTTTTGTAATTGATGACTGACACCCATCAAAGTAAAACAACAAACAAAACCCACCATGCTTTAACTGGTTTATGGTAAAGCATGAGACATTTGCTGCGTTTCAACCTGCTTATTATCATTTACAAATCAACTTCTTCCCCAGAGAAGCCTGAGGCTGATTGAATTCTCTGCATTGCCCTGTGGAAACATGTAGTTGTGGGCATGACCTCATTAAATGTTTACGGAGTGGCACCTGGAATCCTGAAAGGACAATGCCATTTAGATGCCTAACTTACTGCTAGGAGTAAAGATCAGTAGCTTGCAAAAAGAAAAATGGAAAAATTCATTTTGGGGAGGTTAGGACTTGGATTACTGTAATTACTTCACTGAGCGAATTCCATGATTCTCTACGAATACAGACACTACATTATATGATTTTGTAACACTGATTAAATGTTTCCTGTCCCAGTCAGCCCAATGAATTAAAATATTTTGGATATTTAGCACAAGCTGCAGCTCAGGAATACTGAACTCAGAATTTCGTACTGTAGGCTGGTTACCAGGAAGTAGTGGAGGTCAAATCAGGGCTGCTGGGGAGGTTTTCATTTCCTTGTGTAAGCCTAGCCTTCCCATCTCCTGCTTCTGCTTGTCCTGTGTCAATGGTAACAGTTTCTGTGGTTACCCAAACTGTATGCTAGTCAAGTAAGAGACATAAACTCTAAGTTCAAGAAATTCTGCAATCTCATGGTTTTGGAATAATCTGATATTTTAGTGGTTTTTCTTTTTCTTCTCTTTTTTTGTCACTGTCTTAGGGAGAATTTGAAAAACCCAAATAAGTCCATACTTAATAAAAAAGATTCCTAGGGAAAGTATACTGACATTGATTGTAGTATTCCTTACTAGGGTTTGTGTATAGGAAGTAGAGTAGGAAGTGCTATTAAAAGGAGGAGTGCCCGGCTGGCATGGCTCAGTGGTTGAACATCAACCCATGAACCAG
>NW_005315613.1:0-993 GCF_000412655.1 Myotis brandtii
GACATGCTGGTGGCGTGCTCATCCTCCCCTCTTTCTCACAGGCCTGACACACGTCACCATCAATGAGTGAGCAGGACTCCCCACCCCATACTCACCCTGCAGGGAGGAAGGGAGTCAGCAGCGAGGAGGCAGAGGGGGATCACCACACACACACCCAGAGCCAGGCTGGGACTACAGATGAGGGACACACCGCCCAGGCCAGACCCTACTCCTGCAGGGTCACCCACCCCGGAGCAGGTCACCTCACCCTGCAGGGAAATCACAATCGCTGACAAAAGGGAAATGGGACCATCTAGTTACTTTAAGGTCAATCTTTATTTGTAGCATAAAAAATAAAAAATAATAATAAAAACCAAGAAAAAAGTGAAACATTACAAAATATTGAAGAACTAAAGAAAGAAAGAGGGATATTTGGGGCAACAAGTGTGCTAAAGGTGATATTGGGGATCAAAATATATAAAAAAAGCATATTCATCAATTACTATATCCCCAAAGCCACTATTTAATATGGTCAGAGTTACTACTCAGAACCACCTTCAGGGAAAGGGTGGACATGTCAACAGAGTCATCAGGTAAACAGTAGTAAACGTTTTATTAGGTAGTGTAGACACTTCTGTATTTTAAGGTGCATTACCTGAGAGCTTTCTGAAATCTGGGTGATAATTTCTCACTTAACATAAAATCAGCCTACCATCTAGGACAGTAGATGCAGCTTATCCCTATTGTATGGAGGTCCACAAACACATTAGTATCCCCTAAAGATAAAAAGATCAATACTCACTACATGATTTCAATACTTACTCTATAGCTAAAGTCAGTAAGATAGTATGTTATTGGCATAAGAGTAAGAAGATCAATGGAAATGAATTGAAAGTCCTGGTAGATCTATACACATAGGCTGGTTGATTTTCAATAGATGATGCAAAGTATTGAACAGAGGGGGGAAAGGGTGTTGTTGTGGTGTGTGTGTTTGTGTGTGTGTGTGTGTGTGTG
>NW_005315614.1:0-993 GCF_000412655.1 Myotis brandtii
TCCTGGTTCATGGGTCGGCACTCAACCACTGAGCCACGCCAGCTGGGAATAGTTTTAAATATGTCCACAGATTCTTTTATACTGGAAGTGGAGCCCAATTCCTCTTCTTCACTTCTAAGGAATAGAATGTGACAGCTGTGACGTGTGACTTTAGACTGGATTATAAGAGGCATGTGGCTTCTGCCTTGCTCTTTCTCTTAGATCACCCACTCTCGGGGAAGCCAGCCACCACAGTGTGAGGACTCTCAAGCAGCCCTGGGAAGAGGTCCATGTGGTGAGGAACTGAGGTGTCCTGCTTACAGCGACGTGAGTGCAACTCTCAGAAGCAGATCCTGGAGTCCAGCCTTCGTCCGATCACAGACTCTGGAGGGACCCAGAGCCACAGCCACACAGCTAAGTCATGCCCAAATTCCTGACCCAAAGAAACTGTAAGATAATGAATGTGTATTTGTTCAAGCTGCTATGGTTGGAACCACCTGCCCCTCAGATAGAACTGTCCTTGACAGACAATTAGTCTAGATATAGGGGCTCCTAACTTTGTCATTGTACTAGTTTCCTGTTGCTGCTGTAACAAATTAGCATACATTTAGTGACTTAAAACATCACCGATTTATTCTCTTACAGTTCTGGAGATCAGAAGTTCGAATGGATCTCAAGGGGCTAAGATCAAGGTGTCGGCAGGGCCGTTTCCTTCTGGAGACTCAGGGAGCGAACTGTTTCCTTGACTCTCCGGGTTTCTAGAGGCTGCCACATTCCATCCGTGGTCAAACCAGCAAGAACATCAGTCCTACCTTTTTTGGTTATCACATCCCCCTCTCTCATTCTGATCCTGACTCCCTCTTTCATGTATAAAGATCCTTATGATTACATTGGGCCCACCTGGATTCTCCAAAATCATCTCCCCATTTCAAGGTCAGCTGATTAGCCACCTTAATTCTATCTGCATGCTTAATTCTTCTTTGCATGTAGTATAACATGTCACAGGTTCTGGGG
>NW_005315615.1:0-993 GCF_000412655.1 Myotis brandtii
GGCTGGAAGGTTTGAGAAATACCCCACGCCAGGGCAGCTAAGCTGAGAGACCTGGCCAGGAGGTAGAAGAGTGAGGAAGGTAAACAAAGACACCAGAGGAAACAAGTAAAAGGTTAAAAATTCCCAAGGTAGTAACAATAGCCGGCATCAAACACCACATAGGAGATCTGCAACCCAAGAGGGTGCCAGTTGACGGGGCTATGGCGTGGAGCTGGCCTGCTCTGCGGGAGACCTGGGGTGGCCTCGGCAGGCAGGGGAGACTGGGATCTCTGAGGCCGTCCACTAAGTGCTGGTGAGGATTAAGTGCTGGACGGGACGCACAGAGGCTTGGTGACAGCCTGTGTGCCCGCTGGTGCTGGGATGGCCTGGCCGGATCCTCAGCTGGGTCAGGCGACTCCTGCCTGAGCTGACGATGGGGCGTGTGGGGAGGCCTTTCCCCACAGGTCTGGCCTGAGGTCCAGGATGGCGGCATTCACTAGTGCTTTGATCTTCGTGGGTTTCTGGCTGATTGGAATCTTGAGCCAGAGCCCACACTTCAGAAGTTACAGCGATCACCTTACCTCGCTTATTCCCAGAGGCCTTCTACCCTGTTCTGACATGGGGTGTGGGGGTAGGTACCCGGGGTTCATCCTACTCCTTCTCTGCTCTGTAAGCAGCGGCACAGGGGGAAGAACACGGGCACTGAGTGCCTTCTAGAGGGGCCACGGGCACTGAAACATGGCTAAGGAAAGGGGAGGCAACAAGAGCAATGGCCCTCCCTCATGGTGGGACGTGCACGGAGAGCCAGGGCCTGGGTACCAGCAGTGAACGGGATGAGGAGGGCACGCAGGTCCTGAGGCACCTACTTGCAGCCTCCTCCACTCACCCACCTCAGGGCAGAGGCTGTGGACTGGATGCTTTCAGAGCCACTGTCCATGGTGGTCCCCAGAGCCCCCCCTTCCTGTTTCATCATCTTCCGCTATGTGATCTGTAATGGACTTTTCTCAGGGTCAC
>NW_005315616.1:0-993 GCF_000412655.1 Myotis brandtii
TCCCAAAAATGTGTACACATTTTAACAGCTGAGAGCTCAATTGATGTTTCTTCTCAGATTTAACCCATTGGAATATATAATTATTCAAAGCATGCATACATTTTTGGGACACCCTATGTTTTTACTACTGTACTTGGATTCTCACTACACAGCTCCAGTAGCACTCAAGAATCTCCTGGATTCTACCTTTCCCATCATGAAGTTCAGGTTCAGGTTGACGAATACTCACACTTGACACTTTGTGACCCTCCTGGAAATCTTACCACCAGGAAGGCTTTACTTTTGCATCTATTTAATCATTGCTTCAGGTATATAATCAGCACCATTCAGGATATATGAGAAATAGGACAAAGTGTATAAAAAGAAGTACAGATGTATTTCAAATGCATCTAATTTCATGTCTCAAAATGCTTTCATTTGGAGGAGTCACAATTTGCTTAAAAAAATAGAATGTACCTAAAACATTAAACCCTGATTATAATAAAGGCGAGATCCCATTTCAGAACATCTGTGGACATTTACTTCTTTCTGATAATAATAAGATGTATATCAGACTATTCTACCTTCCTAACTTGAAATAAAATACCATGGTATAATAGATTAAAATGAGTTATGGTTTTGCAAAGATTTTTACGTATTAAATAAGAGGTACAATTACCTATAGTGACAAGAGAAACACCAACATCAAAATGGTAAGTAGATCTGGTTATATGTTGACTCAGAAGAGAGCAGTCAATGGCAGGTAATGAAAATAGGATGAGTCAAGAGTAATATTTTGAAGATTATAGCTTTATACTGTTGTAAATAAAAAATACATATAAAAACTGGAATTGTTCTTCATAAAGTAAAAATAATTAAAATGGCCCAGAATTGTAAAAACATATACTAAGTGATCTTTTAGAACAAAAGACTTTGTATTAACATCATATATGTCAATTTCTTATAAATAAACTAAAGAATTAATAATGAATGGTTGTTAAGTTTCTAGAGACA
>NW_005315617.1:0-993 GCF_000412655.1 Myotis brandtii
AGCTCAAGTTATTTAAGACTTTTACTCACTGCCTTGTAGGGTAGGGCTGGGGGTAAAGTGGTGAAGAGGTCTCTGGCATGGGGGCAGGGAGCTTGGGGCAGTTCCTCAGCCTTAATCCTACCTACTTGATCTAAGCCTTTAATAACATTAGCTGTTGGAGATTCTAGATCCTAGCAAAGAAAAAGAAACCAATTACCACCAAGCTTCTTTGCCTCCTGTCCTTTTCCAGCTTCTGTAGGGTCAAAGGCCAATGGCTGAAATGTATGCCACTGAGTTTAAGTGAGATGGTACAGGATATTTAATCCAGTCTTCCCACCAGCAGGAGCCCCTCTTTGCTTTCAACATAAAGTTATTCATTTCTTTATGAGAGAGAGGAAGGGAGAGAGAGGAGTGGGAGAAACATGGATATGAGAGAGAGACAGAGAGAAAGAAACATTGATCAGTAGCCTCCCTGCCACGCCCTGATGGGTATGGAACCTACAACCCGAGTGTGTGCCCGGAGCAGAATGGAACCTGCTTTTGCTGCAACTGAGCCTCACTGGCCAGGGCAGGAGCCCTTCTTTTAATGAGAACTAACACCTATACAAGCAAGTGCTCAAGTGACTCAAATCCGCATCTTGGGGCTCCAAATCCTACTCCCTCTATGGTTCATGTGGCCTCTGTGTACCCCTCTTCAGGGAAGACCTTAAGATTCTCATTGTTAGCACACATCCCCTTGCATTTCAGTGAAACCCCCCCTCTCTGTTGGGAGTTTTGCCTTCTGTTGCACTTTAATTTTCAGTAGAAAGAGTCTTGTTGCTTTAGTACAATTAGATTAAAAGTATACAGAGCTGCAAATAACAGCTAGTATTTTAGTACTTATCATGTGCTGTATATTTCTCAGGGCTGCTGTAACAAAGCACCACATACTGGGTGGCTTCAAGAACAGAAATTTATTTTCTCACATTTCTGGAGGCTGGAGCTCTGATAGCAAGGTGTCAGCAGGTGAGGCTG
>NW_005315618.1:0-993 GCF_000412655.1 Myotis brandtii
ATATTTTTTTTTTAAAGGTAGACACTTCTTCCCAAATACAGTCTGATTTGGATATCTCACATGTCATTTTCTATGTACCTATATTAGTCAAATATGTACATTTTTATGACTTCTTGAATGGTATATCTTTTTAAAATGATAATGATCTGCAGTACTTAAAATGAAGGAAACAATGAAAATCATAGTATACTGCATTTAGGGTACTCTAATTTATACATATGTCAAAATATATGTATTTAATATGTATATATACGCACATACTTTAATACAATGACATTTAAATCATATATGTAAGAAGAGATATACAAGTAATATAAATTGTGTGTGTCTTAGATTGCTTAAAATATATTCCAATCAAATTATGGAAACATGTATGGCTTTAAATTATGTTTTAAATAAGCTATATTGCATTTTACATACAACTTTAATACTCGTCTCTAATGTGTTAACTATTTTGGCCACTGTTTCAACTAGTAATATTATATGAACATAAAAATAACTACAAACTGGATTCAAAACTTATGATTCCCATTCATTTCTGACTGCAGCCTTAATAACTGAAGTTTTGATTAACAATTGGCTTCATGGATTCTTTTTAAAGAAAAGTCAGGTCTTTAGTTGAGACCAAGAATTATCTTATCATCATTTAGTGACAATGCATAATGAAAAGAATATCAGTGTCATATCAAAGGAGATTTTTATGAACTTTCATTAGGAACCTATTACAATTCATTTGAAGAAATTGACATGTAGCATATCACTGCAATTTACCTTTGTGCAAAGGACAATGAAATTCATCTTCCAAAACTTATTGAAGAAGTGAGGGAAATTAAGTTAGAAACATACTAAGAGCAAGAGAAGACAACTAAATCTGGGGTCCTTGGTCTGACAATGATATGAGGGGAATTATATGTGAATAACAAAATGATGGAGTTTTGATCAACTGTGGTAACAACTTCATCCTCAGCAGCTATAATTAGAAGATTCTCAGGA
>NW_005315619.1:0-993 GCF_000412655.1 Myotis brandtii
ATCTATCTCTTTCTCTCTCAGAACTTACACATTTCCCCTTGAATTTAATAGGTTACTGCAGGAGTGACAATCTGAAAATCAGGTTGCTGTACGGTATAAAAATTGGGCCAATATTTTTTTCCAATTATATTTTGTACAAGAGCGATCTACTGTCAGAGGAGTACTTTCTGGAATTATCAAGCCTATGTTCTCATGAGACTCTATATGCAATCTTTATTTGAATATATCAGCTTTGCCATAACTATTGGAATTACCTAGAATGACAGGTTAAACACCATGACTATTAAAATAACTTCTGCTAGTTGCACCCCAGTGTAAAAGAAGGTTATTTCTGAAAACAATCTTTTTCTCATCGTAAAAATTAAAATCTTTCACCAGACCCAGAGCTGCTTGTAGTTATTAATATGCAATTATAATTTCATGAGGTTTGAAGTGTAGAATTAATTACCATTTTAATATTTGATTTAGCCTTCATATTTTATATTATAATTTTGTTATTGAAACCTCTTCTCTAGGTACAGTACATATTAGAAATCTCAAATATGATGCCACTTAATTGGAAACAGGACAAATATCACTGCCAAAATTGGAGGTTCAGAACAATGTTAAATTAGTACAATATTTGTAGAAGTGTCAGCATGAACGGCACAATTGCTATTTGTTTATTAACCAACAAGGGGGTTTTGGCATAGGCTTCATGCTCTCATCCTCCTCCTCAGGATAATTGGAATGTGATTTAGAGGGAGATACATCTGTATCTAAAAAAATGCACATAATTGAGAAACAGAAACAAATTTCGGAAACACATGGCTTAATTGATGTCCTGAGGAGCTGGAACAGCTGGAAGCCTTGCTTCATTATGCTCTTCCTTCACCCTGGGAGCCAAGAGCATGAGAAGTTCTCTCCAGCTGTGAAAACACCCACTACCTTCTTTCCCTGTTGGAAACATAGTCATATTTTCCTAGTTATAGACTCAGAAATTGTGAATAATTA
>NW_005315620.1:0-993 GCF_000412655.1 Myotis brandtii
TGAAACTATTAATATTTTAGACTATAAGTTTTATTAGTATATTCTTATTTTTAATTCTTGGTTAGTTAGTTAATTACATGTGAAGTTTTTTTATACCCTATACCCTGTTACAAACTACCTGGAAAAATGGAGGCCATCATCCTCATAACATATGTAAGGAACGTGGGGCTCAGTGAAGTAACAGTTGCCAAACAGGCAGGATTCCAGGGGTTCCCCGTGAACACATTGTTTTCAGCTCATGCTCTTTCAACTCATGGCACAGCCCCTGGGAGGGGAGACAGTGGAGCAGTGTGCAGCATGGAAACTGAGAAAGGCCTGCCAGAGAGCCAGTGGGGGGAAGGAGAGGAATGGCTGATTTTAACTGGGATCTTTTGCAGGAATTGATTTCTATTTGAACAGCTGGAGGACAGCTTCTTTTTCCTTGTTTTCCCAGCCTGACAAGTATTTTGAGCCCTGAGACTAAGACAGAATCACCCTGCAGCTGTCCCTGACATTTTAAAATCTGTTCCCAGTTTGAATTAAGTAAAGTCTTCATTCTTGGATAGGAAAGCTATTGCCAAAAAGGTTGTAGAAAGCAGTTTATTTCAGCTTTTTCTCCGTGTTGCAACTGACCTTCTAAATAAAAAAATGTGCAATATAAACAGGCCTTCCTGTCTCCAGAGAAGGAAAGTCAAGGAGATAAGATCCAGGGCCAGCCAAAGTTCCACGACCACATATCTAACTCCAGAAGAGGGGTTCGCTCTGCCTTTCTGCCCCTAGAGCTAGGCCATGGTCACACTTGAAGTTAAGCTAATACAGTGTGATCATAATACTGCTTCCACATGCGTGTTCTTTGTCTCCTCCAACTGTCTGAAGCTCAGTCCTTGGAGGAAATACAATCACGGGGTATGCTCAGGAGAGAGTATTTCTCCTGTTCAATACGGAAAGAAATACTTACGTATTTTCACAATTTACAGTTTAACAAAGACATGTTTATTTATTTAACTATTTCTT
>NW_005315621.1:0-993 GCF_000412655.1 Myotis brandtii
AAATGTTAGCTGATGCCACCAACAAATACTCGTTGATTGCCGACTATGGGCCAGGCACTGTGGATGCAGTGTGAGGAAGTCAGATGCAATTCCTGGCCTCAGTGGGTTTGCTCTCTAGTGCACAGCTGAGCGGTTTGCACAGAATGAGAGCGTGGATTCACCTACACAAGCTCTCATTCGACACACTCTTGACGGACCAATTATTGCCGAGTGCGGCAAAGCCTGGTGTGCCCTGTCTGGCAGGAAAAAGATGTTGGCCTCAGCCCCTGTCAATTTCCGAGTCAAGAATTTAATAAGCTGCTCAAGGGAGGCTGTGGAGCTGTGGAGGGAGAGACTGAGAGCCCTGCTCCCCGCTCATGGTTGCAGTTAAGGGGAGAGAGGAGGAGAGGCTGGGTAAACACAGCAGCCAGGGGAGCAGAGTGAGCGTTGCTAAGAGGAAAGGGAAGGAGGAAGAGCAGAGGCTGCCGGCCTGCTCTGGGGCTGACATGTTGATGCCCTAACAGGGAAAGGAGCCATTTGGTGACCTCCTACCAGCTCAGAGGGTGCAGCACACACCCTCAGGACCCCAGAACCTAGGGCCGCCCAGCCCTCCCGGTGTTGATGGGAGCCTGAGGCCCACAGGGGAGGAGGACAATGTCACACAGTGAGCCGGCAGCAGCGCTGGGAGCAGAACCTGACTTTCCCACTGCTCCGTCCTGTCCCATTACAGGAATATCACAGTGGTTCCATCCAGGATGTCTGGGAGTCGGGTCAACCTGGGTCTGCGTTCTGGTTGTGCCTCTTGCTGCTGGACTTGTGATCTTGGGAAAGTTTCTCTCTCAACCTTGATCCCTTCACTTGTAAACTGGGGCTGGTCATTGTAATTGCTGTGATGGCTTATCTCCAAGATGACGGTCACTGATTCCTCCTATAAGCCCATGCCATGGTCCAGCAAAAGGTGGTATTTATTATTTCACCCCCTGGACCAGTGGTTCTCAACCTTCCTAATGCCGC
>NW_005315622.1:0-993 GCF_000412655.1 Myotis brandtii
TGCCAAACCTAAAGTCAAAGGAGTGTGAGGTATAATCTTCCTGATAAAGAAGGACATGATATAGAAGGGGTGTAAATATTTTGACAATAAAGAAGTCTTACACATTTGTCTTAGATGAGACAAAGCTTGAAAATGCATAGAATTTGGAGATATGTGACTGAGACCTGATGCTTATTGAGTATACAACATATCAGTTGCTTGATATTTTGGAGTAATTTTTTTTCCTAATGGAGCTAATAATGTTGATGCTGATTATAAATATTTGACTTGTTGATATTACTAAAATGGCATAACATAAATATCTCTTTTGTTAATATAATATTAGATAAACAGTGGGGGGAAAATAGGGTTTCTTGTAATATGCAATGTACAAGGTACCTAAATGTAGGTCTTTAATTTTTATGTCCCTAATGTTTCCAATGAAGTAAATCACAAATACATAATAGTCTGTCTTAATTAAAATTTTACTTCTTTAACTGCAAAACTGGGTCATTTCACTGAGTGAATTCTGAGAGGTTTTTTGTTTTTAATAGATAGAAATCAAATGTCTTAGTGCAAGGGTGTGGTCTAGAGTGAACTTGAGAAGCTGTGGCACACACTTGAAGGGTAGAAATGTTGAGTCTTATATTTATAAAAAAAAGATTATATCTTCACTCATCATAACCATTCATCTGGGAACACAGCATATGCTGTGACCTTTTGTTCACAGACTCACTTAACAAACACAACTTTACTTATTACTTTAAGTGTAAAACTGGATATGGTGCTAGTCAACTCAAAAAGGAAGAAAAACAAACACCTGTTTCTTAACAGGTAATTTGAAGAATAAAAGTCTATTGTTAAAATATTTAAAGCACAAAAGAGGACAATAAGTAATTAATTTGATTTATTCCCAAATAACTATGAACCAGTATTTTTATTTTTACAGAATTTCAAAATAAATAGCTTAAGTGAAAGGACTTATAGACCTGTAGTTTCATTTTCCATATAATT
>NW_005315623.1:0-993 GCF_000412655.1 Myotis brandtii
AGGTAGCCATAAATATAGGGGACCTGGCTGTTATCCCTAATATGGTCTGTACATCTGCTAATATAACCATATCTCTATACATTTCCAACATTCAAAACCCTTCCACTGTGCCCTCTGGAATTCACAGTTTATCATCAGCAAAATCCTCTTCATCCTCAACCTCATTTTCTGATGTTCCCTTTACCTTCTCACCTTAAGTGAAAGCTGGCTCTGTACCCTCAGAAAGTGGCAATATTCTCCCACATTGCTTGTACTATTGGGCCTTTTTGCTCTTCTCAAATTATTCACCCTTCATTCCCCATAATTACAAATGCTCATCATTTTCAAACTCGTGCCATAATCTGAGTTCATGTCACCTACTAAACCCTCTTTGTTTGAGCCATTATAGACTACCAGGTTTCCATGCTCATTTTTTGAGGATTTTAGGTTAAGGATCCTTGTTGTTATCTGTAATACTACTTTAATAATTCATAGTTATTTTAGTATGTAAATGATGCTGCCAATACCTTGGCTTCCAGTACCTGACCTCCTTTCTGTGAATGACCTTACTCTGCCCCTTAGACTTTAATATTACTAATAAGTGCACAGCCTCCAGAATCTCAGTTTCTGGTATCCACTGTTTTAACACCACCTTCTATTTTGTAGCTCACATTATTTTGTATCCTATATCCAACAATCCTCTACACCTCTGGGTCCTGCAATTCATTGGCTTTATTAAATCATCAATGCCCCTTAACCCTGCCTTATAATCACCTTTCTTCTTAGCCAGCTTGGATTCCAAGATCCATCATTACAACTCCATTGCTTACACTCCCAGCTATCATGATACTACTCAATTCTGTTGTCCTCAGTAGTAAAACCTCAACCCTGGTTAACCCAAAACTTGGCCTATTGGAGGCTTAGACCAGGCTGGGGAAATAAAAAGACCCAACCATGCTAACTAGACACCAACCTCAAATAGCTGGGAAATGCTGTATTTCCCTTTCCATATTC
>NW_005315624.1:0-993 GCF_000412655.1 Myotis brandtii
ACCTAAGATTATTCTGAACAATAGAGTTAAAAACTATCACTGAATTCTGAAGTCCACAAACAGATTTGTAGAGCTGTGCTGACAAGAAAAAAAAAGATAAATTTTAAAAAATCATATCCCTTGGGACAGACCCAACTGTGGATCTGTACAGTGGTTTTGTCTGATCTTCAAGAGGGCTGCTATGTCATACCCTGGATGCTGTAGCAGGTTCCCCACATCCCATTACTATGACCAGCAAACCAAAATGAGCATAAAATGAGACAACTTGGGATTTCCAAGAAGATCCGGAAGCAGTCAGCCAAAAACAGCAGCCAACGTGGTTCTATACCTCTGGCGCATGAAAGATACATAATAAACATACAACAGCAGGCGTTCAAATAGCAGCCGAAGAGCAGGTTGAACCGAGAAGCTTCCCAGCGATACTGCAGCCGATTTCAAGCAGCATAGCAGAGCGGGGAATCAGTTGGAAGCGTCACCAGTAGACAGACCAATATGGCATGAAGTATCACAGATGGGGTGACTTTTTGACTAAAGGTGTCAAGCAGACTGTGAGAGAGGGAAACAGATCCCTCCGTGGTGGCTGCAGATGAAAATGAAAGGGCAATCTTGTGCGTCTGCAGCATGGAGAACGCTGCTTTGCATTTTTCAGCACCAGCAACACCCATACATCCAGATTGTGAGCACTGACAGAAGAGACTTTTTAAGTTTTGGAAACATTTGACTCACAAGAAAAACTCTGACAGAACACTGAGCATTCTAACATTGTGACTTCCTGTGGCATTTTGTGCGCAGTGCTGTCCAACCTTCAATACATAATTAATCTATAGCACGCTATTGTATGAATCCTCTTTAGCTCCAAAGCACCTGGGCTTTTCCTCCCAAACAAAATAAGGCAAATGGGATAAGATGGGGGAGGGGAACAGGATGTCCTCTCAGAATGTCATTACAGAAGATTTTGTTAAAAACAAACTAGACAAGTTTAGCTAGAAGAAG
>NW_005315625.1:0-994 GCF_000412655.1 Myotis brandtii
TGGGTGCTGTGAGTGCAGGAGGGTGTCATATTCACCTTTGTTTCCTGAGCAGATTATAAAACTCCAACTAGAGCTGGCCTGTCTGGGAGTGACTGAGGAGGGAACTGAGGCAACAGAGCCTGGAGCTGTGGGAGTGGTGGGGAGGACCAAAACCAATAAGGTGGGCTGTGGGTCCGGTGGGGCGGGGGGAGGGTGCAGAGGAGTAGCAACTGTTGGGCCCAGTCCTGATGGTACAGCCCTCATCAATGCTTCTAGGACTTTGTGAGAAGTGAGGGAGCATTTTGAGTCGGGTCACCCCTAATTCTAGGACTGGAGTTGGAAACACCGGGGACTGGAGGAGTTGGCCATTTACATGGGGAAATTGTAAATGGGAAAGATAAACATTGGAAAATTAGGCACTGACCCATGGGCTCACTGCTGGGACAGGGAAATCTGAGCCGAGCTCATGGAAAAACTATAACCAGAGTAGGCTGAGCCGCACCGTCCCAGAAAAGCAGATGGGGGCAACCATAAAACCTGACCCCTCTGAGTTGGTCAGGCCAAGCCAGGTGCTATTTTTAGATGCCAGTATTATTCTAAAGCATTCCTCCTCCTGGAAATGCTGCCCTTTGCCCTGTCATGCAGTGTGGTCCAGGGGTGCATCACCTGATGTCCCTGGGTCTCCACCTCTCCATCTGTGGAATGGGGTAATCTCTCTTCTTCCCTGTCAACCAACACGGATCTACTTGGGGTAAAGAGAGTGGTTTTGCTAGAACATTCTAAAACCCTGCGATTCTGGTTCCCTTCATCATTTTTTGTCCTGCATTAGGAGGAGAAAGGTTTTGGAGTTAGCATTCCAGTTCTCAAGCTTTCCTAGCTGTGTGATGTTGGGCCAGATTTTTCAGCTCAACATCTATAAAAGGTGGGTGTGGTGGGAGTGGAGAGCCGTCTCCAGCCTCACCTTACTCTACCTTGCCAACTTCTTTGCTCAGTCTCCCCCTGTCTCTGTGCGATG
>NW_005315626.1:0-994 GCF_000412655.1 Myotis brandtii
TGCTACTTCCAAGATGTAGGCTGTGTTTTTCAAGACATCCCCACCTGGTTATGACTACAGATATGGCTGATGTTGGTGGTCTTGGTGGTGAATGGGGTAGCAGCGAGCATACTAAAATTATTTCCATGCAACAAAATTAAGCAGTCTAAATTTCAGATGCAAACTGCTCAGGGACAAGATGCTAAGTGCTTCTAAAGTGTTTTGTTGAGAGCCAGTGTTTAAGTAAACATTATAAATTATGGTTTTCCAGTAAATAATGTGAGTTGAAGCCCTTGAGAAATTTATTATTCATAATATACATCATTTTGTCAGCTGGATCATGTAGCTTTTTCTCAAATAAATTGATGGGGGTTTGGGTTGATTGCTGACAAAGACTAGTAAGTGCTTTTCAAAGATACAGGTAAGGCCAGAACTTAAGCATCTCCTAAGCTAAACTTGGGTCAGAAAAGGCAGTCCAGAGAGGCAGCTAATGCTCCCTGTGCATACTCTGACAGTGGTCTTTGGGTTTGGTTGGCTTTGTGGCAGCATCCTCTAGGGGTATGAGGTCATTGGAGGCCCTCTTCTATTGTATTTGCTCTGAGAGTTATTCTGCAGTGTTTGAGAAGTTGTCAGGTAGGTAGAATTTTTATTGAATGTGTTTATTCCTTTTCAAGCCCTCTCATATATATGTGTGTTTGTGTGTGTATGCACGCCCACATGTAAGCATTCATGTGTCATTAAGTGAAATAAAGTTTGACAATAAGTTAAATTTCAGTACTAATTGGAAAAATTAACAATTGGAAGCATTTTATTTTCCTTCCTTGCCCAGTATAATGAATGTCCTTTCTATTTTTACTTTAGTTTCAGCATCTAAGAGTATTTGGCTTCTATTCATTAATTTGTTCATTTATGCAATGAATATTTTTTTGTGTCCCAACTATGAGCCAGCACTGTGCTGCGCCCTGGAGAATAGACAGGCAGAGAAGTAAGTCTGTGTTTACAATTGAACAATGTA
>NW_005315627.1:0-994 GCF_000412655.1 Myotis brandtii
CAGAGACAGGCGCATATTAGGAACCATATAACTATAAGTTCTTATGAGATTCTGGAAGTCTGAAGGCCAACCCAGTCTAGAATCCTTGCCTTGAGGGCCCACTTTGACATGTTAAGTAGGTTTTCACTGTCAGCTCCTGCTGGGTGGATCTTTGATGAGATCGAAGATTAAGGAATATGGGGCCTTCCTTTCCACTGAAAAGGGAAAGGGTCTTATATCTGAAGTTGTGGTCCCCTTCCTTATAGGTCTCCGGGCACTGAAGACACCCTGGGCCCCATGGGGCTTCTGACCTGCTACCTGAATTCCTAAGGGATGCTCAGCGTCGGGGCCCGAGATTTTAGTCTGAAAGCAAAGCGAAGTCTCAGACTCACCCAAAACTTAGCTGTAGAATGCCAGCCAGCTGTGCAGGCCTGTCATATCTAAGTGCACAGGATCTGTGAGAAAGCTTTGAATCCCCAGCAGTTAGGAGATATGGGTTCAAATTTCTGTTCCTATCCCTACAAGCTCTGGGCCTCAAACAAGTCTCAGGCCTCTTAGAGCCTCAACGTCCTCCTCTTTAAAGTAAAAAAGGAAATTGCTCCAGATCAGGCTGGTTGTGCAGGCTAAACAAGATAATGTGATGTTGCTGATTGAACTGGCAAGTGCCATGCAAATAAGGGATTACTACTGTTATTCCAGAGTGTAGTCCCAGGTGCAGAGCTGCAGATGAGGTACCTCTGGCAGCTCCAGTTGCACAGGAATGAGTGTGGGGGGCCTGCATTCTTGGGCTTGCCCCAATCTGTTTGTGGCTCCTCTGTTGTTGACTAGTCTTCTTTAGTCCCATGAACACTATAGTTTTCTAGTATCCATCCTCCATCCCACTCTACAGTGATCTGACCCACCCACCAAGTCCTTAGTTACTTCTAAGCCCTCACTTCTAAGTGGAGAATTTGCTCTCAAAGTGCCATCTCTAGTGCAGTTCTCTCTCCTAAGTTCTAGACCCATTTACCCATCT
>NW_005315628.1:0-994 GCF_000412655.1 Myotis brandtii
CAGAACAGCACACAAGACAAGGCAGCCGCCTCTCTCATTCAATCCGTCTCCGGCTGGTCAGTCTTACCTGTCTTTCTGGACCCTGCTCCAATCTCATCTTCCACAAGATCCTTCACAGTCTCGCCACTTGGAATCACTCCCCCTCCTGTTTGCTTTTTTCCTTTTTATAGTACTTCTCACATTCTGCCTTGTTTTAATTCTCGGTGCCGGTCGCTCTGATAGAGTGAGAGCCGTGGGCTGCCGGGGCCTTATGCTACTCCCTCTTCCTTCTGCATCCGTGCCCTGCACATGTGCCTTCTACGTGGGAGATGCCCGATAAATATTTATCAAGTAAAAACAACTCAAATCCGGATATCAGGCCAGCAGGGCATCGTTTCCCAAACACCACACCAGAGAGAAGCTGGTTGGAGAGCACAGTGGAAAGCACTTCATGAGCGTCCAAGAACAGGTTTCATTATTTTATTTGTCTTTTCTTTTCAAGGACATTAGAGATTCAAGGATATTTTAGTTCATTTGTTTCATTTGCCTGATGGATTTAATTGAGAGGACTGTTAACCTAGAAACTTTTAGGATTAAATTCCACTTCAAGGGAGGGCATTTCTATGCATTATAAAAATTTCAAACATATACTTAAAAATGCAAACACTTAGGAAAATACATAAAGTGAAAATATTAAACTCAACCTCTCATATCCTCAGTGTCATCCCCCCCTCCCCCCATGCCCCGGTTCAGAGGTAATTATCACTAAGAATTTCTTCTTTATTTTTCCAGAATTGTCTGGCTAATATTCCAATCCCCTTTGTCCATGTCCAATACAGACCTGCTTCATTCTATGAATGTTGCATGGTCTTCCCTAAAGAGGACATATTATTTATACTGCCCCCTATTGAGGGCTTTTGAGATTGTCTTCTATTACAATGAACTCTTTGCCCATACCACTGTACCTCTCAAATGGTATATTTTGCAGAGTCAGCATATGAGTGCATTCTTTTTT
>NW_005315629.1:0-994 GCF_000412655.1 Myotis brandtii
CAGCTGTGTTTGGGGTGCAGCTGTGTTTGGGGTGCGGCAGAGGTCCAGGCTGCTGGGAACAGGGGTGGGGGTGTCGGGAAGCGGTGATGAGGGAAGTTTTTGTCATTTTTCTTCTAGATGCTTTTCTCAAAGTTTCCCGATCCTGCTGGCAAACTGAACCAGTTCCGGATGAATCTTCGGGAGTCCCAGCAGCTTCGTTGGGACGAGAGCTGGAAACAGACAGTTCTCCCTTTGCTTGTGGACACATGACCCCTTGGGCCAAAGACTGAACCCTCCTGAGCATGTCCTGGTGTTGGATGTCACAAAGAGGAAGACCCTGAGGCTCATGCAAACTCCTCCCTGCTCTCATTGGCTTCCCACCAGAACCGTGCTCCATGTCCCTCCTCCAGCCTCTTCCAGCTGCTGTCTGTTCCCTGCGCAAACTGTGTAGAGCAGCGCCTCCCAGTGGGTGGCAGTTGAAAGGATAGCAGCAGGTGCCATGCATGGGATGAAATTATTCCCCCCCACCCCTTCCTTTAAACTTTATTCAAAAGGCGAATTTTGGCAGTTTCATGACCACTTTGGTCAATAAAAAGTCGTATGGTCATTTCTAAGTTGCCAGACAGTCTCAGTTCAGGACAGAGAGGTGAGGGCAGCAAGAAAGTTTTCATTTAATTGGCACTGGTAATAGATGGCTTCCCATCCCTGGGGACACTCAGTTGCACCTCTGTGACGGGGGGATGTGCTTTTCTCATGCTGGCTGCTCCAGTTTTGGGAGGTCCATTCTACACAGAATCTGTTGGAAGCCTCATTGCTTCCTGTTTTCTTTGAGAATGATTTAAATACCTCCAGACAGCCAGGCTGTGGGCCTGTGCTCAGAGTGTTATGTGCATTGGGCTGTCACAGTCAACAACATTAACACATCAGAAACGGAGGAGAAATCCCAAACCAAAGGGCCACAAATGAAATTCTCAATAAGATGGAGAAGGTTGTCTACCAAGTGAAGTGCTAGTTC
>NW_005315630.1:0-994 GCF_000412655.1 Myotis brandtii
TTTTTTTTTGTTTTCTCATCATTGTAACATTCAAGAGACTAGGTAACTTAAAGAGTTCAAGACAGGAAAATTTAAAGACAAGATCAACAACATTTGTATGTAGGTAGGTATCTATTGAGTTGATAGTTCTAGAATCTGCTACTAGATTTTACCCCATTGTTCAACTGCCCTCCCAGCAAAGCAATAATTTTACAAAAGCTACTGATTATGCCACTTCTATGCTCAATGGTCTTCAACACTTTTCTATTCTATACCAACTTGTCAGCTGAGCATTTAAATGCCAAGATTACATGATTTTAAACCAGCATTTACAGCCTTTTCTCTCAAAAAATTATTTCATATATTTCATATCCTGCTACCTGAACTACAACCCTTTTCCTCAAGAATACTAATATTATTTTTCCTTTCCTTTATCTTTTTATCTACCAGCAATTCAAATATTATTTTTTCTCACATATTAGTGTCTTTACTGGTCAAAAGCTAACTCACTGAACATTGCTCTATTAAATGATACTACCTTAAACCAAAACAAAACAAAAAATATTGTTACTTAAAACACCTCAATCCACAACAAGGAAAACTGTCCTTTCGCTATTGAAACTTCATAACACCTTTTATCTATTTTATGTCTGGTTTTAAAATTGCCTGTTCACTTCTCTTTCTGTCCTCACTGGTCATACCTATTTCATGGCTGAAACTGTATATTATTAATTACTACATCCACAAAATACAAAATACAATGTCTTATTCATAGCCTATATACCATAACTGCTTGATAAATTATTGTCAAAAGGAGAACTGAAAATCTCATATTGTGTTCAGCTTAGTACACATTAGCAGGTGATGTATATTAATGAAATAAACTGAAATTACTATCTCAAGCCACCTGGATTTGCTCTGTGACTTTCTCCCATTATGCATCTATTTCCAGGGGCTAAATAATAAATCACACATTCAACAAATGCAAATTAAATCAATGTTAAGGAAAGTGCTG
>NW_005315631.1:0-994 GCF_000412655.1 Myotis brandtii
TGAAGGCCCCAAAATAATCCACAGTACATGGCTAATTATTGAAGTGCTGCATTCAGCTTTGTAATAATATTATTTTAATGTAAAACCCAGGATGATTATTTTTCCTAAAATAAAAGCCATTGTAGATGGTCAGCAGCTGAGTTTATGACAGATGGTAAATACTACACACAGGTCAATTATCAGCATAACAAATTATTCAATAGTTTGAGAAGATTGTTGTTTTCATTTGCATTCATTCATTCATTCAACAAATAGTTATTTAACATCTATTATGCTTCAGGTACTAACCTGAAGGGTAGTAAAAAACACAGAAGTGGCCCCACCCTCACATAGCTTATAGTCCTCTACCTTTATTCTGAAATACTAAATATGTGATATCTGTCCCAGATTATTCTAGAAACTCAATTTTATCCCTTTTAAACAATTCAGATTTTTTTATTCTTACAATGACTTGCACATAGTAAGCATTCAGTCATGGCCTGACAGATGGATTAGTATTTTCTGTTGTAACTGAAAAATGTATAGTATTAGGGGATATTCTGAAAGTTCAAAAGTATTTATTAGTTTACTATCACACATAGGTGTGGAAATAGAATACAGAAACTTACTATTGCATTTTTGACAAGCAAGCATATTCATAGGCTGCTTCTCTTTTTACCTTTGAAAGTGGTCTATGGAGGTCAGCTGTTGGAATAAAAGCAGTATTTCATTTATGCAGCATTTGGCTAAGGCAACATGTGTCCCCATAGCCATCTAGTTAGCCTGGGAAACTTACACATGCTCTGCTTGTTACCATGAATTAGACAGTACTACAATCTAGACATTGTGTAGAGTTCTTTATCTATATCACAACAAATTTCACAATTGCAAGTAAAGTGCTATTTTCCTTCATTAAAGATGAGAGAGATTCAAGAATGGGAGCAACTGTGTCAGGCACCAAGCAGGTGTTTCACGGAGCCTGGATCTGAGCACAAGCGTGTCCTTAAGCCTTGGG
>NW_005315632.1:0-994 GCF_000412655.1 Myotis brandtii
TGACAAATCAAAGACTTGAAGAAAATAATTGCAAATAATATATTTGATAAAAGATATTTGCATCCAGAATATATAAATAACACTCAAATCTCAATAGTAAGAAAATAAACAAAAAATTAAAAAATAGACAAAGAATTGAACAATATATCAAAGATACATGGATGGAAAATAAGCACATGAAAAGATACTTGACATAATTTTCCATTAGGGAAATGCTAATTAAAATCACAATTAGATTCCATTACATAGCTATTAAAATGTCTAAAATTAAAAAGACTGACTATATCACATCAAGAGTTGGCAGGGATATAGAGCAACTATGAGCCCCATATGCTGCTTTCTAAAATGTTATCAGTTCTTCTACCATAACACCTAGCCATTCCACACCTACACATCTTATCAAATAAACAAAAGCATTTTCCATGTGAAGACCTGTATACAAATGTTCATAGCATCTCTATTTAAAATAGCCCCAAACTGGAAACCTAAATGTTGATTAACAGATGAATGGACAAACTAATGATGATATTCATACTACTCCAAATAGTATGTTGAGTGAAAGAAACCAAATAAAAATGCATTCTGAATGACTCCATGCATATAAATTTTGAATATGCCAAAGGTTCTATAGTGAGAGAAAGCATATCAGTCTCGGCTTGCAATTACAAATTATAACCATAACCACAATATATATATCTTTGAGAAATCTTTGAGTTTGCTATCCACAATCCAATTCATTATCTCTATTGTGGTTATAATTTAACTGATATATATATATATCAAAATTTTTCCTTAACATGTACATTTTGTTGTATGTCAATCATATCTAAATAAAACAAAGCAATGAAATGTTGTATTTATCTAGGGTAAGTCTCATTTTAATGCAAAACTAAGCATATTTATGACTTTTCTGTTCAACGTTAATTAATACTTAAACTTATGTTTGGCTTAAGCCACAAAAAAATCTTGATTCAATAATTAGAACGGGCCTGGC
>NW_005315633.1:0-994 GCF_000412655.1 Myotis brandtii
GGAATACAAAGACAGTAAGATGCAAATTGCTGAATGGCTAGGAGAGTCCAGCTCCCTCACTAATATTTCTGAGGAGCACGGAGCGGACGTTACATTTTCCTGGTGGTTCCTCAGCCCTTGCTCCTGCTCCCTAATCTAGACTCAGTACTTGATCCCCTCTCACTGTCCTGTGGCTGCCCCAGCTGCTGCGAACACGACTTTCCTGATTCCCTAAGGCGGCGCTAACACAAGCCTAAAGAAGGCCTAAAGCTCCCCAGACACGGGAGAGGGTAACAAAACACCCGAGCACCTGGACAGGCAGCCTTCGCTTTATTATCCAGCATGCCTGTCGCCAGAGAGCTCTCTGGGCTGTTCCCATCTCTTTCTCCTCTAGTTCCCCGGTCCAAACTCCTTCTCTTGGGCCTCCAGGAGAAAATGTAAAAGTCCCATTAGCTTCACTATTAAGAGGAAGTTACCTTTGCTACTCACTATCTCAACCTCTCCCATCCAGATGGGGTTTGGGACTTTGCATCTTACAAGTAGATGCCCAGGGACACCCTTTCCTGAAGGAAAGGATGCTTTTTCCTCTGTTGAGGCCCTTTCATGTAGAAGCATCTGAAACTGGGTTTTTAAATTACACCTTTCCCCTCCACATTTGTATGCCCTCATTTAATCCTCATAAGAAGTAGATGTTATTTCCATTTATGAAGAAAAGCAACGCTAAAAGAGGAATAGTTTGCTGCAAGTCATACAACCAGTAAGGAATGGGCAGACAATTCACAACTGAATCCAGCTTGGATGCTGGCAGATGCCTCCCCGCCCCCAGCCTACTCCAACTCCCCTGCACATAGGGTCCAAGGGCAAGGTCAAATTTCCCCTCCCAGCACCACCCCCTTCTCCTCTCACTTCTGGAAATCCTCTTTACCTAGATGACTAGTGTGGGGAGCGGGCGCAGACATGGCATACTCAGCCCCAGGTCGTCTTATGTGCCATGCCAGCTCAGCCTGGTTCAGTG
>NW_005315634.1:0-994 GCF_000412655.1 Myotis brandtii
ATTAGACATGACTTTCCCTTACAATCAATGGAATTGAGTTTATATCAGAAAAGCAGAAAGGAATAATCAGGAAAGCAGAAAGGAATAATAAAACAAAAGAATTCTGAACGTGAATTTTGAAAAAATTTAATATAGCTTTAGATTACCTCCAAGATTAGCTGTAAAATTTTTCCTTTTTGTTTTGACAATTAAAAATTATGAAAGCTATTAGTTTATTTTCTGTTACTGGAAATTTATCTGACTTAATATTATACATGGTACTAATATAATGAATATGAAACATCAATGAAGACCTACATTATAGATCTCTTCAGACCTCCCTCATTCCCGGTGGGTGTATGTACGTGTAATCTATTATCCAAAGAAAAATGTCACATAACCACCATGACATTATATAAACAGGTACAAGAGAATACAGAAAAATGTGTTAACCATTAAGCTCCTCAATACCAATTCTTAGACTATGCATCAATGGCAGGGAATTATGTGTAGCAGTTAAGAACAATACATTTTGGAGTCAGACAGAACTCAGCTTGAGTCTGACTTTTTTATTGTGGCCTTGAGCAAGCTACCTAATATACCTGGGCTTCAGGTTCTTCACCTGTAAAATGAGATACTACTACCTCATAGGGTCAGAGCAAGGACAAAACAAGGTAATACATGTAAGCTTAGTGGTTACTTAGCACACAGAAAAAGTTGAATAACCATTAGCTATCGTTATTATAATTTTCCAGGATACATACAGTATATGATTATGTATTTTTTCTATGTACCCACCCTGACAGAATGCTTAAATCTTTATTTTAACAATAAAAAAGGGGGTCCTGCCCTCGCCAGTGTGCTCAGTGGTTAGAGTTCAGCCTGCACACTGAAGGGTTACGAGTTTGATTCTCGGTCAAGGGCACAAACCTGGGTTACAAGTTCAATTCTGGCTCCAGTTGGGGCTCGTGCAAAGGCAACCAATTGATGTGTCTGTCTTACATCAATATTTCTC
>NW_005315635.1:0-994 GCF_000412655.1 Myotis brandtii
CTTTTTACGGGTTCACGCATGTCACTGTGAGTCTCATTCACATTCCCTCTTTCTGTGCTCTCCTTCCCCGCCTCAAATTCTTCCCCCTCCCTTGACCTCTTAGATAACTGCCCCTCCCTTTCAGATTGGGATGGGGCTAATGGGTGAGGAAGCCCAGTGAGTTCAGGAGGACAGAATGCCCCTGAGGTGGTGGGTAGGACGCCCTGAGCCAAAGGAGAGATAAATGGCCACAGTAAGTCCCTGTGTCCTCACAGCTTTGTCCTCCGGAGGTCCTGGGGAGGCATGATGTGTCTCACTAACATTTCCTCCCAACCCCTGGAATTTCATTACAACCATTTATCTTCAAAGAAATTCAAATGCACCCCAGCCCCCTCCCATGAAAAGGTTAGGTCTCTGCTCAAGCCTGCGGACTTTAACCTCATAAATATTCCCAGCTATAAGATCTTATTAAGAAGGTATGTCTCCCAGGAGCATAAAACCATCAAGCTGTAAATTTTATTTAATTTCCCATGAGATCCTATGGCCTCATACATATAATTAGAGTGCAGTATAGAGCACTTTTTTGTGTTTTGTCAATAAATCACCAGGGAACAATCAACGTTTAAGAGGACAAGCTTTAATGATTTTTCAGACCCCTAAGCAATCGTGCCTCCACAATGGCAAGCCAGCCTTTAACCTCCTCTAACTAGGACTGTGGACTGTGGCGTCAGATAGCACCCCAAACACTTAATCCTATTAGATTCCCCAGCCCAGACAATCATGGCAGAACACCCAAGGGACGTATTGATTTTGATGTGACCGACAGAGAAGACAAGCCACCCTACTGACAGTGCTTTATTAAGTGTTTACAAATTAAATATCTGACGGTCTGCACCAGGCCCAGCTCACTTAAACGGGCCGGTGTTGAGATGTGCGAACTGGACCCAAAGGACATGTGCTGACTGTGAGGAGGCTTGGCGGTGTGTGTGTGTGTGTGTGTGGGGGGGGGGGGGGG
>NW_005315636.1:0-994 GCF_000412655.1 Myotis brandtii
TCCTGGCCTTTGGATGAAAAAGGAACTAAAGGAAACAAAGTATACCTGAGGTGGCCACTCTGCCCTTGATTCTGTCCTGTGTTGTTCCTGTTTTGTCTCTTTAACCACCCAGATACAGACCCCAACACACCCTGGGATTCCACTCAACAATCTACTTACACCAAAACTTCGTGCGCAGTGGAGACTGACCTGAGATTTCATACCGAAACCCAAGCCAAACCTTCAACATCCCTTCTTACACACTGCTCTTCTCCCTTATGTTTTTTCAGCCCTACCAGCTAGTTTCTTCTCCCTTCCCCACCCCTGGCTCCTGTCCCTGCTTCTGACCCTGCTCCCTCCTTTCTGGTCTCCTCACCTTCCTACCCACTCTCCCACAGGAACGATATGGACTCCTCCATGCAGATAGTGACTGCTTTTGGTTACCCAGTCTTATCAAAGCTTTCCTTGCAAATGTTACAAAGTTGTCTCTAGAATGGGAGTGTTATCTAAATCCATGGGAATCCCTAAACCAGGAAGTGTTTCCTCCGAATTTCAGCTCATGGGACAGCAATCCCTTTTCCTCCCCAATTCTCTCCCCGCAGAGGGGTCAAGGTTGAAGCAGGAGAATTGTGAGTGGGAAAAGGAGGTGGCATGCCTCCAGTTCTGCTCAGAGCGTGGTTAAAATCAGGAAGAGACCAGGTGAGCCCAGCTCTGGGGACAGAAGAGGGGCAGAGGCACAAACCCTCTGGGACTCCCAAATCCCTAGATGCTGAGAATGCAAGTCCCTGATGTTTGAATGCCTTTTTGTAAGTACTTCACAGGTAGCTTTTGGTTCAAGTCTCATAATAACTCACGAGATGAGTAGAAAAGTTATTAATTATTAACCTCGTTGTATAGATTAAAACAAACAAACATTCTGATGGTTGCACAGCTCATAAATAGGGGACCAGCTCAAGAACCCTGACCTTGGGAGTCCCAGGCCACCCTTTCCCCTTTTCCACCGTGCACCACCTAA
>NW_005315637.1:0-994 GCF_000412655.1 Myotis brandtii
CCAGGTGTAGCCTTGCAGTTATTTCATGGGCAGAATCTGGAGAAGAGGGTTGGTGATCATTATAACACAGCATAATCAGCTTTGCAGTTAGAGTTGCGTGGACCTCAGTTCTGCCACTTACTAGCCATGTGGCCTCAGGTAAAACACCTCACCTCTCTGAGCTTCAGTAAAATGGAGATTGTAAAGCGTTGTTCCATGAGATCACAATGGAAAGTATGTATTAAATCAGTCATGTGCTAAGTAAGTCAATACTCTTGTATTGAGGATTTGACCCTTTCCAAAAATTCAAAGTTCCAAGGACTTCAAATTTTCATAACTCTCTCCGGTGCCATTAGCTACAACAAGGTGACAAGAGTTGGTACGTGCACATAGTAGTTGCTCAGGAAATACTTATTAAGTTGGTTTAATTTAACTGTGTCCTCGACCCTGATTGAACTGCCATTATCATTCCAATACACTACAGACTCTGCAGTCCCCAGAAAGACCAGATTGATCCTAGAGCCTCTAAAACTAACCCAGAGATGGGACGTGAGGGCAGAGTGATCAGAAACAGGGCAGTACAGCAAGATGACCACTCTCCAGGTCTGGAACAGTGTCTAGTAATTAGTGTCCAGGGCAAATGGATAAGGGTTAACACCATCCTAGGTGTTGGTCGTTGCTCTAGGAAACCACCCATAGCCCATTTTAATTCAGACTTCTCAGAACCTTCTAGAAGGCCTAAGAGTTCTTAAAATTATCTCAGGATTTAGGAGTGAAATCTTTGATCACCCCACTGGTCATCCACATACCTGAAATGACCCAGCCTCTTGGTCATCCTACTGGTGTGCTGGACATCTTAACCTTGAGGGTCTCCTTTTTGCTGAGACTTGGGAATAAATGGAACTGCTTGGGGGAGGCGTTTTCCCACATTCTGACCTATAATAACAGACACTTGGTATCATCACATTCACCCATCCCGAGCTAATATGTTTATAGCTCCATTATTACAGAAGAC
>NW_005315638.1:0-994 GCF_000412655.1 Myotis brandtii
AGGTTCATGCCTGGTGTGTTCTAGAAGCTGTAAGGAGCCCATATGGCTGGCTGAGTGAGAGGGGCAGAGACTGGTAGGAGGACAAGTCAGTGAGGAGCCAATCCTCCAGGCCTCTAGGCCGCGCCTAGAATGTGGGCTTTTATTATAATTGAGGTGGATCCTCTGGAGGCGAACAGAGCGGGATGGGAATTGAATTATGGGAAGTGGAATCACCCTGGACTTAGGTTGTATGGTGAGAACAGTTAGCTGGTGCCCCTTGTCAGCTTATGAAGACACGATGTGGGGAGAAGACCGCAGAGTGGCCCAGGCTTTCCTGTAACCTGTGTGCTCACGTTTGCTCCACCAGCTGCTCATACGTTGGCTCTGATGGAATTCCGGGAGTCAGCTAGGACACGTGACTGGGGCCTTAGGTCTGAAACAGATCAGTGAGTGTCTGCATTGTAATTAATTGCCTGGTGAGGGCAACAGCATGTCTTGAGCATCTCATTTTCTTATGCTGGTATGTCAGGTGCTGAAGCAGACTCTGGGGTACCATCGTGAACAATAATGGGTTCCTGCTTCGCAGATGTCTATTGATCCAAACCTCCTCCTTTGGGCGGAGGGTAAGATGACATTAAACACAAATGTGCAAATAACTACCCCATGTTAACAGTGATGAGTGAAGCTGAAGATGGGTGCAAGGGGCTCTGGAACGTGCTGTGGAGCGTGGCTTGGTGACCACAAGAAACTTCTCTGAGGGAGGGACATTTAAGTTGAGGCACAAAGATGGGGAAGAAGGTGGCCTGGTGGAAAGCAAGGTGGGCCAGCGCGCTCAGGGAAAAGGGGGCAACACATGCAAAGGCCCTGTGGCAGGAAGGAGGAAGTGCATGCCTGGTGCCTGGAGAGCAGACAGCAGGGGTGAAGGGTGAGATGAGCCTAAAGAAGTGGACAAGGCCCTAGCTGATTTGGCTCAGTGACTAGAGCGTTGGCCTGTGGACTGGAGGATCCCAGGTTC
>NW_005315639.1:0-994 GCF_000412655.1 Myotis brandtii
AGTCATAAAATATATTGATAGTATGTACCCTTGATATGATGTGATGAAAATGTCACTGTAACTGTGATTGTCCTTCCCAAAACACATAATCTCAACCTAATCCTGAGATAAACATCAGACAAATTTAAATAGAGGGGCTCTACAATATATAAGACCAGTCCTTCCCTATATTCTCAAGATCATCAAAAATAAGGAAAAGTTGAGACCATGTCATAGTCAAGAGATGCCTAAGAAGATATGATGTGGTATTTTGGTTGGGATCCTAGAACAGAAAAAGGTAATTTGATAAAAGCTGAGGAAATTTGAAAAAGTATGAACTTTAGTTTAACAATAATGTCTGAAGTTGGTTCATTAATGTAACAAATGTGTCATACTAATATGAGATATCATTAATAGAGGAACTGGGTACAGGAGATATATGGGAAACTTTCTGTAGTATCTGCTCAATTTTTCTATAAATCTAAAACTATTGTAAAATATCAACTCTGTTAATAAAAATTAAAAGTCAATACATAAAAACATGTCCTTGAAATGTGTTCATTTGGTTATGTATTAGTCATGGTTATCCTGTCTTGATTGCTCATGTTTGAGTTATCAGGATATCTGGGAGTAAACTCAATATTTTTATGTAATAATTGTGATCTGGTCTTTTAAACTCATCAGAGAATAAGATAAAGGTGGCTCTCTTTTGAAAAGAAGATTAAATATTCAAATTGTTGTCAGAAGTTGTGGAATCTTCTCTTTTGCACATGTTTATAAATAGAATTATTTAATATGTAATCAACTCAGAAGACAGTTTGATGGATGACATGACTTCTTACATTTGATTCTTCTGATAAATGCAATATTACAGTAGCAAGTTGCCATCCTGAAGAAAATAATTGAACATTGGAAATGATTAATTGTAGGAAGAGATGACATAGATGAAATAGAGGCTTACACTGTATTTGAAACTATTAACATGATAAAAAGCCTGCATTTTGGTAACAGATAT
>NW_005315640.1:0-994 GCF_000412655.1 Myotis brandtii
CAAAAAGACAACAAAATCCTGCTGATAGGAGCCTATTCAAATAGGCTACAAAGGTACCATTCCAATAAGGACATGTCAAGCGCTGTACTTTTGCTGCAACTTTAAGATAAGAAAGATGTAGTGACTAAGTCAATCCTGGGGCGCACTGACCCTAACTGAGATCTCTGAAGACACACAGCTGGGACATGGGATTGATGTTAACTCAGTGTTTCCGGAGGTGAATCAGAGTAAACAACTCTGACTTTGAGGACAAAGTCTCTGATTAGCAGCTAATCCAGCTGGGATACGGGTTACCATGATCTCAGACAAACCCTGGGCAATACATGGGCCTCGACTGTGTGACTGCTGGTTGCAGATACTTAAGGAAGAGACTCTGACCAGCTCGGCTTCTAACGCCTGTGCTGCTTACTGTTCCCCTCTGCAAAGTGGAAAAATAGAGGGTGGACTGAAATAGCCTCAGGGGTCCCTTTGTTTCTGTCTACAATTTTCTTTTTAAATTAAATGGAACCTTGCCACCCAATGGCTGTCCACTGGATCAGGGGTCAGCAGACTACACTGGCCCATGGACCCAATGCAGGCTGCAGCCTAGTTTTGTGCATAGTTTGATGGAAACGCTGCCACACCCATTCTAGAGGCTAATTATCTGCGACTGTTCTCAGGCCACAAAGTTCAATAGCTGCTTAGCTTTGAGAAGGCTGTATATTCACAAAGCCTGAAATGTTTATTGTCTGACAATTTATAGATAGTGTCTGCTGAGCCCTGAACTAGATGATGAGCAATGAATTCATATACTTCCAAAGAGCACTGATGTTTTGAGCCCAGGGAGGGTAAGTGGTCATTTGACCACAGAGCTCACGGCGTCTTACACTTACTTGGGCAAACCTTTAATACAAGCAGCCAAGTCCTTGGTCATGAAACCAGCCTCGATGGTCTCCACACAGACGTCTTCCAAAGCCTTTGCAAAGAAGCCGAGCTCTTTGTTGTTATCAAGCTT
>NW_005315641.1:0-994 GCF_000412655.1 Myotis brandtii
AAATATGCTAATACATATAATATGTCCTACTTTTCTCAGGAACGGTGAGTGCCTCACCCACTCATATAAATGTGACCCCACGGTTTAGTGGATGTGGGTCACAGGTTGAGAAACCCAGTTTGGCTGGGCTGTGAATTTTTGTTGTTGTATTGAATCATGATTCCAGATATGTGCATAAGAATACATCCCGATACAGAGCGGTCCAGAAAGATAAACACATTAGCAAATCAAAGCAAACAGAAGTGCCATATTTTGTTAAAGTAGCACCAGGTCCAAAGACACAAAAACCATATTCAAGGCACACACATGAATGACACCTAAATTACTAAAAGAATGAGAAATGGCATCTAATATCTACTAAAATCCCAATTTGGATTTTTCTTTAATTTTTTCTTATTCCTTTTCCACATATATTTTTGAGAGAATCAAAGAATTCGGGATTCAGTGTACTGAGGATATTCAAAGGAAATTAGACATCTAAGAAGACAGTGTTTACATACAAATGTAGCCTTTAAAACTAAATGAAATAAATCCTCAGTTGAAAAAATTCTAAGTTATTATTAAAGTAAATTCTGAAAAAGCAGATTGAAAGGGGTCAGTGGCAAACTGCAACGCACCACGGGGATCTAAAGCTGGTGGCAAATCTAAAGATCCAGCCAAAGAGAACAGAAGTTCCCCAGGATCCTCATGGTCTTTAGTAAACAACTAAATGGCCACTTAATTCTTTTCCAGAGAACGATTGTATGACTTGATTCATATTATAACATCAACAAAATGTCTTTCACTAGTGGTCAGTGCTATTATCACAGAAGATAATACAGAAGGAAAATAATTCATGTATGGCGTCTTGCTTATCTAACCCCTGGATCACTAAGTTGGTGTTCCAGGGCCCAAGGCCAGCGAGAGGAGTATGTAGTAAGTGGATGGCCTTTATTGTGAGGCGCCTTCCAAAGGAGTCCCTTGGATCTGAAACATCTTGTTTAAGAGTGTCGGG
>NW_005315642.1:0-994 GCF_000412655.1 Myotis brandtii
CAGCATGGCTGGGGACTGAGAACACTTCAGAAAGGGTATGGCATGTCTGACTATGGCATGGGCAGGATCAGTGACTACCCTGAGTGATGAATGGCTTGGAGAGCAATGGGCAGTGCATTTGCGTAGCATAAGCCTGGCTAAGAATCATCATTTTGAGGACCTTGAAAGATAAACAAAGGAAACTGAAATTCATATGATGAAATAGTGAAGAAACAGTCTCTAAACATAAAATAATATGATAAAAGCCATGGTTCAAGAGCATTAATAATCTACCAGTGGTATGTGAAATGTAATAGATGAGGGAAACATGAGACCCAAAGCCCACCTTGGAGCCTGCTAGAGTAACACAGTGCGAGGTGATGAGATTGTGCATGGGACACAATATCAGGAAGAGCTCACTGCTCCAGCTCCGTCATGTTCTGGCAGGCAGCCACCAGTTGTCAACTCTTGTTGGGCATTGTCACAGCTGAGGGGAGCCACTAGCACAAGGTGGCACCCCCTTCTGAGCAGCTGCATCCAGTGATTGTAAGGGTGCATCAAAGACCCATCTCATCTGCCCCCAACTAGTGACAGCATGGATGGGTCCACCCCACTTTCAGAACTCCCTGTGGGCTGGCTGAGGCTTCCACTTAGGCCACATCATAGCTTAGCTTCTCACCCTGCCCAATCCTGCTTCCTTCTCTTCCCTCCCTTCCATGGATGCTGATCACACTGAAACCCTTAGAAGCCTCCAGCTTGCTGATTTCTATCTCAGACTTTGCTTCCTGTGGAACCCAACCTGTTGCACTAGAAGAATGGGCATATCATTGATAGGAACCAGAGAGAGAAAATTACGCTATGTTAGGAATAGAACACATACGTATTGGCAAATTCCTTCTTAAAAAGAAGCCTCTGGCAAATGGTCAAGATACATCCAGAACACAATCACTCTGGGTCATAAATTGTATTGTCTTTTCTCAGTAGATGAAAAAAATTGCTTTACTTTTTTTTTTTT
>NW_005315643.1:0-994 GCF_000412655.1 Myotis brandtii
CTCTATCCACTGAGCCAAACCGGTTAGGGCTGATTATTCATTTGCTAAACATCTTGTGTACCTACTTTGTGAAAACCACATGTACCTGAGCACTTTTTGCTTCTATGTCAGGCAGAATGGCCAAGATTAAAAAACCCCAATCAAGAGCTGTTATACTTACAGGCTTCCTAGACTAAATATAACATGTATTAGTTGCATAAGTTGGAGTAGATAATGAGAACAGGCTTAGCTTTCATATTTAACTGTATATCCTTATTTGTGAATCAGAAAAGACCAAACCAGAAAAAGTAGAGATGTGTTATAAAGAATTTCTTGTATACATGGAATGTTTTCACATTTATGCCCTGCCCTCCTCTTCAAATAACGACAATTTACATAAAGCAAAAAAAAGACAAATATTTAAATTGTTTCAAAGTAAGTTCACTGGCCCACAGAAGTTTCTTAAATTTTTGTTCCCATCAAATCTATGCTAAGTTTAGTAATTGTGAATATTCTTTCTTCAAAATGTATGGATTTGTGGCCATAGAATTATACAGTAAAGTGTACTATGGGGGGGGAAAAAAGATCGTTTTTAACTGCTAGCATGTGTTTTTAGGCTTCCTTTTATCTTTTTAAGTGTACAATAGTTTTTCATTTTGTCCTTATGACCCTATGAGGTAGATGTTATTATTTGTTCATTTTCCAGATGAAGAAATTGAGTCATAGCAAGGTTACATAATTTACCAAAGTTCACATAGCAAGAAAGTATATGAACCACATTTGAATCTTTCACAATCCACATCCTAACAACCACATATACTGTCTTTCATATATGAACTAAACACAATTTATAGACTAAAAATTATCTCAAAGCATACACACACATGCACAGTTGTTCATTTTAACATAATTTTCCAACCCATGACTGATAATAATAAAGCTACTATCATCTGGGGACTCTAACATTCTTAAATTTTGCAGAGATCCATCACAGTGAAAACGTTAGTCTAAAGCC
>NW_005315644.1:0-994 GCF_000412655.1 Myotis brandtii
TAATAACTTTCTTGAATATGCTATTTCATAAATAGGGGATCAAATATCTACAAAGTTCTTAGACATGGAAAATTTGATTTATTGTTCTTGTGAGTGGAAATTATTTTGCACTCATTTCACTCATCACAGTTATCCTCCCTAGAGTTTAGAATCATTGTATATTCACCTGACACAATAAATGTTCTTTCACATATGTTTATATTGGATTTTGGTATTAACTTAAACTAAGATAAATGCAGGATCTATCGGTTTTTCCAGATACTAAATTACAAGCATTCATTCTTTCAAAACACAACTTAAGAGCAATTAAACAGCCATTTCTATGTCTAAATAGTTCAGTTTTCTCTTTTCTCATTGACATTCCCATGAAGAGAATCAACATGTAACTACTATTAATGTCGCTGTAAATTTCAAAAGCAACGCTTATTCATGCAGACACATTCATTGTATACATTCTGACTAACCTTGAAGTTCAAATTATTACAATTTAGAAAGGCAGGTATCACCTATTTATCAATATGGATTTAGGTGCTTCTTTTTCCTAATGAATTCTAGGAGGATGGGAAGCAACAGTTACAGTCAATAGGATGATTATATTGACATTAATTTATGAAAGTTTTTTTTTGAGGGAGGGGAAGCAAAAGAAACTAACTTTGCCAAATCAACAAAAATAAGTGTGTTAACCTGAAGATGGATTTATCAAGCTTAGAAAGAAATGCAGTATGCTTGCCTGCATCCTGGTTTTAGGGAATTTCCTGGGATAACATCATCCAGGCCTGAGCTCTAATACCTTTCCATTCCTGTGGTTTGGACTCGATTTCAAATTGCCACGTTGGGTTAGTTTAATATGTATCATCACCCCTGTGGTGAGTGGATCGGGGTCCTATAAACCCGCTCATGCTAAATTTCTCTGTGTCAATGAGATCAGGAAGTGAAACTTTCTCTTCACCATTTCTAGTCTAAAGAGAATACTTACTCTCTGGTAAGGGTCACA
>NW_005315645.1:0-994 GCF_000412655.1 Myotis brandtii
AATTTTTGTGCACCGGGCCTCTAGTATTATTATAAATGTGATTTATTACTTAGTTTATATATTAAACTTTTTATCTTGTATACATCATTTATTATTCCATGTATAATGTAAATTTAAATATATACTTAATATAACTCTTTAATGCATGGGGAGAGAAAGAACATTTGAAGTGTAAGGCAGATAGAACTGGATTATGGGAATACATTCTGGCATTAGAGAATGTTAACATTGTACCTATAATTCATTATGTGAAGTAGAAAGCTTGAAAATATGAGAAGATGCCTAATTTTCCACTTTCATCTGTCCCCAGACTCTAAATTTCATTTGTATCAGACAGATTTGGGGGATGACATATTTTTTTAATTCACCTATTTTTTTTTCCAGTTACTCAGGGAGCTGTTTCCTCCTATATCTCCTGTGATTAAGAACCCAGGCACAGAGCCTTTGGTTTTCTACATTTTATGATAAAATGTTAAGAAAAAGTATGTATATTTTGAGAGAATATGTGCGTACTTAGTTGTGTAGGGTTTCCTGGGACAGGTGACCACTGAGTGAGGGAAGTTGGCAGTAGGAGGGTTTTTGAAGCACAGCATACTGAATATCACATTTTCAGTTTATCCTACCTTCTTAGAGCACCAGTAAACAAAGAAGTAGGGAGACAGCGAAAGTGAAATGATAGTCCACAATTTAAATGTGAGAAGTGTTATTCTAGCTATAGTTATGAAAATGTAACTAGGAAATCAGACAAGAAGAGAAGGCAAATTGACTCCAGAGGAGGGGTGCAGCCAGGGGGACACAATTACACAACATTTGCAAAAGCCACAGAACAAAAGTTCCCACTAGAAAGGCATTTAAAGTGTTTAAATTATTGGATGCAAGTTTCTGCTTAACGATTAAATGTCATTGTGCTATCTCTCTCATGCTTTTTTCTCTCTGTTTTTTACAAAGTACTACATGTCTATGATCTATCCATTATGCTGTGAGCATATCTAAG
>NW_005315646.1:0-994 GCF_000412655.1 Myotis brandtii
GGGATGTTGCACTGAAACTATGAAGTTAAAGTTGTTGTTGTATAAGCAAAAAATGACCTGGCATTGCTATTTTTGTATGGCGAAATCTAATACCCACTCATTAGGAGACAATTGTTTCAAGAGACTTCTGTAACCAAGGTGGGGATGGGGAGGGTCAGAGTTCAAAGTCCTAAGTAGCCCCACAGGGATGCCTGCAAGTGATGTACATGCAATTATAGCACTTGCTAGAGTTATCTTCCAGGTGTTAATTCTTGATCTCATCCTGTGACCTTCATGGACCTGGGTTCCCCATCTTAGCAGGGACAGCCTTTTGCTCAGAGTTGCTTGCAGGCCCCAACTCCCTGCTTAGGGGGGCAGAGATCCGGACTCTGTAGAGAAAGAGCTACAGAAAGAGCCTTGATAGAAGGTGGCACTCACCATGAGCTAAAGAATTAGATCCCCTTACCTAACCTGGTGAAGGGCCATAGGTACAACTTCTATGTTCATTATTCCCTTGCTTATATGAGTATCTCATTTTCTCTATTAATCTTTTTGAGATTTAGATTATAGAAGTAATGTGAGCTCATGGTAACTAATGAAACTATGTCAAGATTTATAAAGAAAGGGTCATCTCCTCCCGCCCTCCCCTCCATTCCCAGTGCCTTTCCCGCCATGTGACTAATGTTAACAGCCACCTCATTTAATTTTTGTTAGGAAGTGAGTTTTTCCACATAAATGAATCTGCCCACTCATCAAAACTGTTCCTTTTACTTGCAAACACTTGAAGTAACTGGAAGTAGTTTAACCACCGGCCTTAACTTTTCCATGGATAAAGATTGCCATGGGCTGAATGTGTCCCCCACAAATTCATGTTGAAACCCATGTGATGGCATTAGGAGCTGTGGCCTTTTGGGGGTGATTAGGTCATGGGGTACAGCCTCCTGAAAGGGATTAATGCTCTTATAAAAGAGACTCCATCCTGGCTGGTTTGGCTCAGTGGATTGAGCGTCAGCCT
>NW_005315647.1:0-994 GCF_000412655.1 Myotis brandtii
CCAGTAACTGTGTACATATACCGTTAACCATCACGTTGTTGTTGAGATAGCTGATGGAACTCTGATTCTTGAGCTCTTGTGTGTGGCCTGATTTTCTTTCTTGAATCTGATCTCTTTTTTTCCTGGGGTTCTTTTTGTTTCATTCTGCTGGGGAAGTCGTGGAGTTCTGGAAATTCCTGGTGATGCACTTCAGTGTGAGCCTTTTTCCCTTCAGTGTGCTGGGTACTTAAATATTTTGATTTGGACCTTTGGTACTTCATTCCTTGAAGGAAATTGTCTTGAGTATTTTCTTTGTGCCTTTTGTCTTTCTTTTTGAAACACCCATTTTTTCAGCTATTGTATGGCCTGGTTTGGTTCCCTAATAATCTGGTCCTTTTTCTCTTATTTTTTATGTCTAACTCATCTTCCACACTTCTATTCTATGTTTCAGTTGTCTTCATATTTTTAGTATCCAAAAACAGTTGTTTGCTCTCTGAATGTTCCTTTTAATAGCATCTTGTTTTTGTTTCAAAGATGCACTGTTTTATCACCCCAAGAACATTAATGATTTTTGCATTATCTCAGTCACAAACTTTCTTCTTAGCCTTTGTTTTGGTCTTTCATGTCGAGTGGAAACTTTCTAATGTCTGGTGTTCCTTGACTCTCTTTATCATATTTAATATGAGGCCCTAGGAGTTGAGTGGAAGCTCTGTGGGTGGTTGAGATTTATCAGCTGATGGGCTTTACTGTAGGGTAATCTGCTGTTTTACTAGGAACTCCTGATTCAGTAAAGATAGATACGTTTTCTTGGGCTGATTAGGCTTCTCAGAAAGGAACGCTCATTTATGTAGATAGAGCCTGATTTACCTGGTAAGTGGGGGAAGAGGACTGTTGCCTTTGACTTAACTCATCCTTCCCCCGTTTTTTTTTGGTTATGTGCCTTTCACCATCAGTTGAGCCTGATGTACCCAAATTCAGAGTCTTAGAGCCTTTTTGTTCAAACTCTGTAGCCAGT
>NW_005315648.1:0-994 GCF_000412655.1 Myotis brandtii
TAAATGCCTTTGACCAGAATCAAACCCGGGACCCTATGGTTCATAGACTGACGCTCTATCCACTGAGCAAAACCTGGTAGGGCCAGATTCTAATTTTAAAGAACTCTTTTGGCTTTTAGTATTTTTTAGGATAAAACACCTCCAGAATTTTGGCTTTTTGAAATATTCTCTACTTTAAAAAAATGCAACTCCCATATGTTGAAAATAAATCTGTATTTTTACTCTTTATAGATATCAAGGTTTCAACTTAGTCCTTACCTTCATACTTGTGTTAACTGCCTTTTCAGAGAATATCTTTACTCAAGCTTAAGACTCAGAAAGAACAACTTGTATTTCAATGCATTAAAGCTAAAATCTACTCTTCAGTTTTTACTTTTTTCAAATAAGGAATGTAATGGGAATAACAGTACCAAGTCTATGCTAATATTTGCATAAGTCTAGTCATTATTCCTGTGGTGATTTTATCTCTATCTGTATCAATTTTCCTTTATTTCCATGGTTATCCAGTGGTTTCTGGGAGACTAGGAAATGTTCCTTTTATCTGCACATTATTGTCAATATAAAATCTTGTGTTTTAAGACATCTACTCACCTTCCCACCTTTCAATGCTCAAAACAATTCAAGCTTGTATTATTTGTCTATTTGACAAAACAGCTTTTTCCCCCTTGAAACAGATAAAATTCTGGAATATTTTAAACTTTAATACAGCAGGAATCCAATCTTAAGCCTACATTGAGTTTACACTAATACTTTAAAATACCTGGAGGAGTTTGGGTGAGATACTTAAAGACATGTATTTATATGAGGGATTTCACTGTATTTTGCTTGCAAACGAAAAAGAAACCTTACTTATTCTAACTGAACACCTATACTTAGAGAGATAAACCAAGACTGAAGATTATCGAGTGATTTAAAAATTTTTATTAATTAATGCTATCCATAGAAACAAAACCAATAAAATTAGATAGATGATAGATAGATAGATAGATAGATA
>NW_005315649.1:0-994 GCF_000412655.1 Myotis brandtii
ATATAATCTTTAAACTTTGCTGGAAAAAAGTTGGAAGCCAGGCACTGAGCCATCTGGATGTATGAACCTGTGCTGGAAGGCACAGCACCAAGTGAAGAAGTGAGAGGACAATGAAGAGAGACTTGCTGTTGAACTGGTTGTTAGATACACAGATGTCCAAACTTTTGGGACCTTACCCAGAAATAGGAGCTTGACCAATCAGAATTTTTGAACTGTACCATTTCTATGAGTTTGACTGTCTATAGAACCAAAACTACATTACTAACAAACAAATAGTCCTTCTTCTGAACAGAGTAACTAATAAAAACATTAATTTAATATGTATTATAAATTTTGTAAATAGTATACACCAATAAATGATACTTGGAGCTAGCAGAATGCTTAGTACATTAAAATATCATCTACTTAATTCACACCAAAACACATTAAGATTGTAAAAATTCTCCCCAGGTTTACAGATAAGCAGACTTCCTCAAACTGGTTTACATCATTGTCAAGGATCAAGGTGTTAATGTCAAATTTGAGATACAAATCTACATCTATCTTACTATAGATATTTTTCATCTTTTTTCTATCACATTAAGAAATAAAGTTTCATATTAAAGTATTTATCCTTCATTCACATCATTTTAATTTAATAACTAGCTGATTAAATTTGGTATGATAAAAAATTTCAGTGTAGTAATGTCTTATGGGCTAGAGGTATTTCTGTTTGAACGACATTAGATATATTTAACTTCAATAACTTGACTCATTCTCTATTATGAGAAATCAAGGCATTAATCTTAAATTGGCTCCTGTTTATAAATTTGGTTTATAACGATAACACATTTAAAATTTTTTCTAATATGTTATTGTCTTATAAAATCTGTCCTGGCAACTTTTGTAAGTTAGATATGATTAGGTAAATTTGGGTCCTCAGTGGAGAGGTATATTTAAGTAATGCCAGATCTAGACAAAGCCAGCCATTCCTCCTCTTGTCCGGAAAAAAAAA
>NW_005315650.1:0-994 GCF_000412655.1 Myotis brandtii
GGGGGGGGGGGGGGGGGGTACCAATGGCTGGTCTGTAACATTTGCCCAATCACAATGTATTTGGGCAACTAGAATATCTCACCAAAAGATATATTAAGAAAAACCAGTTCTAATATAAAGCACAGGAACTTAAATACCTTGTTTGAAATCAACCCTTCTCCTCAGGTAATCAAGGTATGCTTGCCAAATCTCCACATAGTCCGTGGCCTGAATGAAGCCAGCACTCAAAGCTTTCTCAAAGGTCACTGGAGGTGAAGAAAAAGACAGGGTTTGTGGCCAATTAAAAAAGAAACAAATATAAAGTTATCAAGATTATTATAAAAACCTTTACTGACTATAAAATACTATATGATTCAACATCATAATAAGATACAATGAGCTAGAAAGAAATGTTCAAAAGGAGAGCTACTGCAGCAAGGCACACGCTGTGTTCTAGAAAAGGCAGTAAGAGTTCCCGGTCAAGTAAGTTTGGAGAAAAGACTCCTGGAAGATCACAATAAACATTAGCATGTTAAAAAGCTCTACGAAGTCAAAAATACAACCAGTTTACCTCCCACTTAGAGCCCTTTTTGTCACTACTACCCACTCTCCCAAAGGAACACCCTGGGGAATGCTGATTCAATGACTTCCTCAGAACTCTAGCTCTGACTTGGGACAAAAAGCTTTGAAGGCTTCTAAGAGAAACATTCGCACCAGCAATCACGTGATGGTCAACTCCGTGTCTTTCCATGGCCAAGAGGTACCGGCTCCACAGGGCAACTGTCCAGGGGCAGTTTCTAACAGCACGATTATGTACAGATAAAACCAAGTCCTTTACTTTCAGCTGCCGGTCCTATGACAAAGAATTCCAGGGTTAGGAGATAAAAATTTATGGTTTAAAGTTCACCATCCATGAGACATTTCCAGAACCACCAACTGACAAAAGAAATTTCCTTAGAAATGTCTCTTGTGACTGATTTCTTCAACAAAGAAATTACAAAAGGAGAGAGAGAGA
>NW_005315651.1:0-994 GCF_000412655.1 Myotis brandtii
GAGCATTTTAGGAGCTGGGCAGGGGCAGGGGAGTCCAAAGGAATATGAAGATAGAAGGAGACCCACAAGACAGCAGTGTCTTGGCATCCAAGGCACTACACAGTTTCAAGAATGAGGACAAGGATAGCAGTGTCAGGAGCAGTAATGATGTTTGTAAAAATCTAGCTGACAAATGCTCCTGACATTTGGCCCTGTGGGTGGTACTCACATGGGGACCTTTGTTTCCGGGGAGTAGCTGGGGGTGGATGCCGGATGTCAGTGAGGAGTGAATGAACAGCAAAGCATAGAGATGCCATTGTGACTTCTAACCGCCCCCGTTATATGTGCATATATAGGTAGATAACGTCTTCATGATGCCTGACTTTGTTTTCCTTTTTTTCCTATTTTTATTTCTATTCAAGCCCATCCATTTTCCGTTTTCTACCTCCCCTACTTTTTGACCTTAACAACAATAACTGCAGCTCATTTGCATGATTCTGTAATTTACAAAATGCTTTCTCATATGTCACTGTACTTAGTATGCTTATCCTCCCACCCTTTGGTATTATAACTAATTGACAGTTGTTTAGAAAAGCGGTTCAGACACATAGGGTCTTAGGTGCATTGTAATGTAATTCCCCTTTTGATATTGAAGAAACCGAGGCTCAAAGAGACGTAGTGTCTTATGTCAAATTTCACTGCTGTTTGGTGGACTGTGTGGCTCCTGGTCCGTCTTTCACACGTGGTGTCTTGTGTTCCCTGTTTGCACTGTGAGGCTTTATTCTTGCCCAGCCAGTGACCAGTTCTGTCAGCCTCTTTCAGAGCTTGTATATATGGCGGCTTTCTTGCATGAATCCAATCCTATCTGTAGGTGGAGGGGAAAAGAAACACTATTTAAACATTTATATATTTCTTCTGATTATAAAAATGACATAATAATTGCAGACAGTTTGGAAATATATAGAAACAAGTAGGAAAGAAGACAGAAACATCCTTTAATTATCCACTTGGAGAT
>NW_005315652.1:0-994 GCF_000412655.1 Myotis brandtii
GCCCCCTGGTGGTCAGTGTGCATCATTGCAACTGGTCCTTCTGGTCGTTCTGTCATAATGGTTGCTTGGGCTTTTATTATATAGATTAGTGGTATATGATTTTGGTCAGAAACTTAATTTAAATGTTCAGAGAATAAGAGGCAGACACATTTATATGTACAGACAAGCACACACACAGGGCCAACTCCTCTTCACATTTATTGTATTATCTATTCACTTTCAAGTAATGCAAGGTATTTTAATATCCAAACAATATGTAGTTTGAAACTTGATTCCCAAGGCAAAAAGAAAAGGTGATCAGCATAAGTTTAAAAAAAGTTCTTTTATTTTATAATAACAAATGCCAGAAGTTCAATATTTCTGCTCAAACACAGAGGCAGGCAGGCATATTTACAAAAGGCCTCACAATGTTTGCTGTTGCCTTTACACAAGACAACATTGATAAAACCTTTGCCTCCCATAGCAGGTGCTGGGTTTTCTCTTAGGGACGTGTGCAGTCCAGATATAGCCTTTCATTTGAACTTTAAATACCTTTTAAAAATAGAGTCTGCATTTTAATATAATTTGGAAATTAAAACTCTTTTATTTTTGGCATTATAATATCTTCCATGAATTTACTTTTCAAAAATGAATCAAAGCAAAATCTAATTATTGTCTAAAAGCCTGCAAAGGCAGAGAAATGCGAAAAGGTTTTAAAAATGAAGCTTTGGTTTGCTTTGCCCATAAGAGAATTAAATATATGTAATAAATAGTTGAGGATTTTAAGCACAATTAAAAATAACAGTCTCCATTCTTTTGAGTATTTAATATTTAAAATGAGCCCAGCCTGTGTGACTCAGTTGTTTGGGCATCATCCTGTGCACTAGGAGGTCCCAGTTCAATTCCTGGTCAGGGCACAAACCCTGGTTGCCTGTTCCAGCTCCAGTAGGGGGTCTGCAGAGGGCAGCAAATAGATGATGTTTCTCTCTCATCCATGTTTCTATCTCCCTCTCCC
>NW_005315653.1:0-994 GCF_000412655.1 Myotis brandtii
TAGGCCTCTAGTTTTCAAATAAAATTCTAGAACTACGACAACATAAAGAATGGAGCCTTTATAGCTGCTGTTTCCTTAGCATTGCCATGGTGCTCCCCTGCAGTGATTTCTGAACGGGTGGACCAGTTGGTTGCCATTTTCCAGGGTCTGCCCGGTGAGCACGTGACCCCGATTTCCTGGCAGCTGCCCTCGAACTTGAGGGTTCCAGCCTTCGGATGGATGCTATGTGTGGAGAGTAGAGGGACAGAAGGGGACAAGGGCCCTCATGGTCTCAGCAAGCTGCTGGTAGGCACTTCTGACTTCCTCCTGGGTGGAAGGAGAAAGCAGCATAAACCCAACCCTCTCCACGGCCTTCTCCACATCTTTTACCCCATTTTAACAGCACTGTAAGGGCAGCAGACTATCTTTAAAAAGGAGCCACTTTGGAGAATGTGTTCTGCAGAAATAACCTTTTTTTACACCCCCCTCTCCCCATGTCCCTCGTTCCCATCTTTTGCCCATTTTTTGTACCATCTTTTTTTCTGGAGCCGTGACCCTCAAGCTTTGGTTGGGTTGGAAGCATGGGGAGGCCGGTTCTTTAAGACGTCGATTCTTGGGCCTCCCTTCCAGGGTCTGCTCTAGGCAGATGTTCGTCTCTGCATTTTTACCCACCTCTTCAGGTGCTTGTCCTGCAGCCGGAGTGAGTGAGGACCACTGTTCCCCTACACTGAGGCACGTGCCCTGGAATCATGGGCAAAGACCACAGGGGATGAAGGGAAGAGACCGTCTGAAGACAATCAACATGGTGCTTGCTTCTTTCTCCTTCAAATGCCTCATCAAACACAGGAATGAAACATGACCTGACCTTCCTTTCAGAATCCTTGATGGTGACCTTCACGTCCCAGGAGAAACGTTAGTCAAGACTTAGATACACCTGATCTGGATTAAAATTGAACAGCTGTACTGAAAACCATGTCCTTGTGGAATGACAACTGGATGTGCTCAAAAGATTTGT
>NW_005315654.1:0-994 GCF_000412655.1 Myotis brandtii
GGACATATGGAATACTTTCAATAATAAAGATTAAAAACATAAAAATTCCTGTACACATGGACCTGTGTAGTTCAAAGCCGTTGTGTTACCCTTAACAACCATTTCTTCCTTGTTTCTGGCTTGCATTTTGTCTAGTCTTCCTTTCTCTGTCTTTTCGCTTCTTACATTCTGCTGTGGCCTGTGTTCTTATCCAGAGGTCACTTTTCATCCTCCCCCAAATCTCCATCTACTGAGGGTCTGTGAAGGTAAGATCACAGTGGTGAAAAGAAAAGGCAGAAAGGAAGGGAAACGTGTATCTGTGTTGCTCACCCTCCCCTGCCGTAGTTCCTCAACCTCATGGATACCCTTGACTGTAATACCCTCCGATCCTACTATCTCCTCTCCTTCCCCTTATGACAGTTATTCCTGGAGCTTTACTTAGATTCTTATGTTGAAATTTAAGGGCCCAAATCTGGGTTTTTCTCTGAAATGTAGATTAATCTTACTTGAGGTCATCAACCTCACCACTTACTATGGATACGCTAACTTTACCAGGGAAAGTGTCCACAATGAGAATCGTTTTATTCCCCGCAATTTTATTTTTTCACCTGCATGAAAAACATTTTTGAAAGGCTCTGAAGGGCCACACTACCTGCTTTATGGATAAAAGAGTAACAAAGCTAGATTTGATTCCTTAATGCCATAGAGGCATCAGATCCCTCTATAGCAAACCCCATCTTGCCTGTAGCAGGTCATTGCGTGGGAAGAGAGGCTGATCATTACAGTCTTTGGGGCCTTTGGACAAAGTAAGAGGTTCACCCCAGGGGCGTGGAGGGTTCCTCCAAAGCCCCAAGAGTTAGTGGTGAACACTGGCATGAGGCCTGACCCCCAGGGCTTCACTCTTATTTACTTCCTGAGAAGCCACCTTTGCATCTGCAGTGTGACCCTCATTCTTTTTCCTCTCCCCTTTGAAGCCATATTTATACACCAGAGAACAGGAGCCGGCACCGGTGGC
>NW_005315655.1:0-994 GCF_000412655.1 Myotis brandtii
ATATATGTGTAAGTATGAGCAGTGAGAAGGATGAAAAAAGTATATTACACTGTTCACCTCAGGTAGAAATATGACTTCAATTTTACATATTTTTGTTCCATATTCAGAATTACAAGCATTTATTCCTGTGAGTCCTGGAACAGTATCATCATCGAAATTACTAGGGGGGAGGGGTGGGGCGGTTGCTGAAACATGCATTTCCATGAGTGAACAGTTTGTTATTTCCAAGGTATATGACTGGCATCATAACCTATCTCCCAACCTTTCCATTGCCAATTTTGCTACCATGGAAAAAGTCACATCTCCACGTGAGACAATGTTTTTAGGGAAAAACCAGCACACATTTATGTAGGGCAAGGGGTAGATGGCTAGAGGAGAAATGGTGACAGAACCAATGTCAAAGGGAATTGCCCACCACAGAGCTGGGGACACAGGGCCAGTGTAAAGAGGCAGGAAGCAGAAAACGAGAGAACGATTAGGAGTGGCCTGGGGTGGCTGAAACCACATAAGGACCTGGATAGGACTTGGGGGGTGAGCAGCACAGGCCCTGAGGTGAGACAGGAGAGGGAGATGAGTGTGTCAGGGGGCTCCACGCAAGTAATGGGAAACGCCAGGGAGCACCATGTGCCTTAAGAAACCTGCCTTGTCTCAAAGAGCCTCAGCTCTGGAGCCTCTCAGTGACTTGGAATGAGCAATGGCAACTAGGATACTTCAGCAACCTGCAGCCCAGATGGGACAGAGCTCTCAGCACCTGCATGCCAGTCCCTGAGTGCTGCATTCACAGAATGAACATAAGGTTGGAACTAACAAAGCATAACGGCTCCAGTGAAATGGATAAAATAAAGCTTTCTGTGGAAACAACTTTTCTGAATTTCCTAGTGTTAACCTGGAGCTGCTATTAAATTGGCTAAGACAAAAAATTAATCTTTAGAGGAACAAGCAAGGGCAGTGTTCTAGAAAACACCTCTTGCAAATCCACAATAACCAGGGACTT
>NW_005315656.1:0-994 GCF_000412655.1 Myotis brandtii
CACAGGAGAGCTCAGACTGCAGTGGGGTCCTCAGCAAACGACATTAGGGAGCCCTCATAGAACTCCAAGGGTGTGTCCCGCACTAGGTGGCTTCTGTGGAGGTGACATCTAAGCAGAATCCTAGTTGTGGGGAGAGGATCCTGGGCCAAGGGAACAGCAAATGCAGAAACCCTGAGGGGGGCACAACTCTGCATACAGAGGGCCTATGTCTAAGGCAGAGGGAGCTGGGCTGACCGGGTGCAGGGTGATCTGGGGCAGGGCCCTGAAGACCGTGATCTGAGATTTGATCTCCTTCTGTTTGTGAAGGGAAGCCACAGAAGGGTTTCAAACAAGGCAGTCTTGTGATCTGAATGATCATCTTAAAGGTTTTCTCCCCTGCTCTATGGGGAACAGACTGGAAGCAGGCAAGAGGGAGGTAGGAGACCGTCCCGGAGACTGCTGTGTAGGCAGGTGAGATATGACAGCTGTCTGGCCTAGAGTGGTGGGAATAGGTGAAGTGAAGCAGGGGGTTGTTGATATGTTTGGAGCGTGGTTCTGAGGGAAAGGGAGGCATCATGCGCAACCCCCAGGCTTCCGACCAGAGCAATGAGCGGATGGCCACGCATTGACTGAGTAGCGAGGTTCAAGATGGCTTGGCACCGGGTGGGGTAACCAGGCAGGTTGAGATTCCCAGCTCTCAAAGAAATGGGCTGCACTGTGCTTAACAATAGAAGAACATTGCGCTTGATTTAATTTGGGGTGGTTTAAAGGACTCCTCGTGACTTTGCAGTGTTCAGGATCATTATTTTGAACATCGGATATCACTCTCCTGTAGAGATAACAGGCGGCAGTTAAAATTCAGTTTGTTACAGTGACTCCAAAACTAGTTTTCACCCCAATATCAACTTAACTGCGAATATAGACTTTGGAAATGCGTGTTTAGGAAATCATGAAAGACTGGGGGTCATTATAGTTTGAACAAGAATCACACCCCTCCCACCTCCAATTCCTCTTC
>NW_005315657.1:0-994 GCF_000412655.1 Myotis brandtii
TTTCTTTGTTTTATTTATATGTTAATTCTTATGCCATTAAGACACTTTTTATTTTTGTGGCTCTACAGTAAGTGTTGAAATCTGTTAATGTGCATCCTTCAACTTTGTTATTCTTTTAAAAATTGTTTTGGCTACTCTAACTCCTTTGCATTTCCATATAAATTTTGGAATTAGCTTGCAAATTTCTACACAAAATCCTTCTGAGATTTTGATTACTATAACATTTAATCTACAGGTTAATTTTTTGAGAACTGACATCTAAATAATATTGATCTTCTAATCCATGTATATAGGTCTTCTTTAATTCATCTCAGTAAAGTTTGTAGTTTTCTGTGATAAGATATTACAAATATTTTGTTAGATTTATTCCTAAATATTTTTTATCTTATTGTTATAGGTTTTAAAAATTTCAATTTCCAATTATTTGTTAATAAATGGAAATAAAATTGATTTTTTTGTCATCCTTCTTTTAACTTATGTATTTCTTTGCTTTTAAAATGAATTTCTCAGTGTATAGTTAGATCTTACTTATTTTATCCAATTTGATAATCTTTGACTTATAATTGGACTATTTATACTGTTTATATTTAATATTATTATCAATATGATTAGGTTTAAATCTACCATCTTGCCATTTGTTTCCTTTGTCTCATCTGTTGTGTTTCCTATTTTCATATATATGTTAACCTTTTCTTCTTATCCTCTGGGGTCTAGGGCTTCTATGGCGTGTTAGATAAGGAGAGATGGCTTCAATATCAGTTAATTTTTGTTTGAATCCTGGCTCTACAATACTGTAAACTTGGGGAAATTTCCAAGCAATTTTGTCTCAAATTTTCCATTTGTATACTGAGGATATTAATAGCACCCTCCCCATCCTTAAGGTTTCATGAGGACCAAAAGAGGTAATTCGTGTAAATCACATGACATAAAGCTGAACTCATAGTAAGTGTTCAATACAGAGAAACCAGTTTTCAATCTTTAATTACATCATAAA
>NW_005315658.1:0-994 GCF_000412655.1 Myotis brandtii
GAGCATCTTCCCCCTGGTGTTCAGTGCATGTCATAGCTATCATTCAGACAGTTGCTTAGCCTTTTATATAGAGAGATAGGAATAGCAACAACAGGAACAGCTAACATTTAGTGAGCCTTTACAATGTGCAAAGTACATATATTAACTCATTTATCATTTCAACTACACTATGAGATAGGTATTTTGTTATTATTCTCTCTTTACAGGTGAGAAAACTGAGGCATAGTGAGATTAAGCAAGTTGCCCAGGAGAACATGTTAGTGAGTGACAGGAGCCAGGATTCCACTATAGGCTCCCCAGAGTTCCCTCAGCTTTTCAGGTTCCCAGGCTTCCAGGGATGCTCACGCATCTTGGTGATTTTCACAACTGGTGTCATAGACTATGCTAATTAAACACTCTTTTTATTCATGCCACACCACACACACTAAATTGTTATGGAATCTGTAGTAGTAACAGGTGTCTTCAGGAGTAATGAATGGTGTGGACAGTGACTGTCTAGCAACACAGTGATGATCTATCAGAGTTGTTAAGTATGGGCTAATCTGTATCCTCCACTACAGATATGCCTAAAATTATAAAGACCCTGTGATGACATCTCAGGAAAAGGGAGAATTTCATCAATTTGAATTCTAGGCTGTCCCTGTCCCCCTTCCTTTCCAAAGTTTTCCCTGACAGGTTTCTCCTTAAAAGCAAAATGAGACAGCAGAGCCATCAGTCATCCCTCCCTGTTGGGCAGTACCCTACTGGTGGTTAAGCTTTAAATATTCATTATGTAATGAGCTGCCTTGCATGTAAGCCCCTAAGTATTTTATTACTACAATTTAATAGCAAGAAGTGTATCACCATTCAGTCACATTTTATTTACTCAAAAGCAGTTACATCACCGCTCACAGATATATATTTGTACATGAGTGGCTATGAGTTTTCAGGGTATAATGAATTCGAAAATTTAATCTACAGATTGGCAGTATTTAGAATCTTACTGAGAAAGTAA
>NW_005315659.1:0-994 GCF_000412655.1 Myotis brandtii
TTTGCCTCTCTAATGAAGTATGTACTCAAACAATGCCTATTACAGCTGGGGTGAGGGGAGGGGTTCCCCTCAAAACGTAGCAGACATTTATGGCTTCATGAATGCCTCCCTTCAATTCGCTCAGTATTTATCTTCCTTGTGGGCACTAAGAAATCTGCTTCAACTTGTTTGAAATCTGCTCGACTATGACGACTGTACACTTCCTTGCCTGTTAGAAAGTCCAAAATGACAGGTCATTTTCACCTAGTAAGTCCGTCAGTTCAAAATAAACTGAGCTATTTTCTTAGGAGGCAGAATTACATACAAGTTAGCACTGTCCCTCATTGCTTCCCGTCTCCTGCTAGCTGAGATGGGGAAAGGTAGGTCAAGAATTTAACAGAGTCCGCTTCCAAGTGATACGTGGCGTTTGAGGCTCTCCAGCACTTCTGCACGTTGCTGCTATGCGCATCGTGTGATCTGTATTTGGAAACGACCTGTCTCCTACCTGGTCAGCTTATTTCCAATGCAGTGCACACCAGCAAATTCTCTAAAGGAACTGGGGGCCTCTAATTTCACCTTATAACAAGTTTATCCTTCTCACAGAAAGTAGATGGGATTTACAAATCTACTTGTCATTCCTGCCTATGGTTTTTTTAAATATACTTTATGTCAGGGGCAGCTGCACTAGGAGCCGAGGACATTTCCCGAGTGGGTCCCCCGTCCTTCGTGTCCTTTTGCTCATTCTCACACTCAGTTTCCTCTCGATGGAGAATCCTGAAGGGTTTTCTCTTACTCATCTTTGCATCCTCAAGACATAGCAGCGCACACAAAGTTCCGGGGAGCACGAAGCCCAGGCAGTCCTCCCGGTTCTCACGTGCTCCCGGTGGAATGCCTGGTCCCTCGCCTCCCACATCGCCCCCTGGAAAGGCTTACCTACGCTGCCTCGGCTACAGCCACCCGAGGAAACCCTGTCCAGGCACACACGGTTGGCGGCCAGGCGTGCGGACAGCCAGGG
>NW_005315660.1:0-994 GCF_000412655.1 Myotis brandtii
CTCTCTCCTTCTCCCTTCCTCTCTGAAATAATAAAAAAAAATTTTTTTAATCTGTAGAAGAATCTTCTTTAAGATTATGAAATTGATGGAATACCTGATACATCTGAATGTCTTTCAAGACGATTTAGACTGCAGTTGGCAAACTGTAGCCCAAAGTCCAGACCTAACCCAAGGCCTGAAACTTCCTGCCTGTGAATTATGAGAGGTTTTTACATTTTCAAAAAGTTGGAAAAAAATATGCAGCAGAAACTGTATGTGACCCACAAAGCCTAAAATATTCACAATTGGTCTCTTTTATAAAAAAAAGTTTCTGACCGCTGATTTAGACAACTGGTGCATATTTGGGGTGTTATAGATTTATGTATGGAAATCCAACCAAAACAAAAAAAATCACTCACACACACACACACAAACTCGAAATTATTCCATGTAAAACAAAAAGTTGTACAACTGAAGAGATGACAATGCTAGGTGTTATGTAGAAATATGGAGGTAAACACTGAAGAAAGGCTACAATAGTTGAATGTGGATGTCTCTAGGGATAGAGTAATAGCAGAAGGAAGGTGGGATTATTGATTTTACATTAAAAAGCCTTGTAGATGTATTTACCTTTTTAAACCACATGTGTTTATAATTTTAATAAAAACAAACAGAAGGAGGAAGAGGAGGGGAAGAAGGCCAATAAGCTCATAAAGAGTTAAATGCAAACCCCATAGTTCTCTTGAAAACTGCTGGATAATTTGCCACGGTCAACTCTGTACCTCCCCTGGCATCATATCACCTTTGATAGTTTGTATAAGAGCAGGCACAGTTTCTAACATGAAGATCAGCATACAGCACAAGTGAAAACTGGAGAAGTGTAGGTTTAGGAGTCAGGTACAATGATATTTAGGGTTTAAAAGCAATGTGCTTTGGGAACTAATACAGTAAGTCCTCAGTGTTATAGTTCTCTATAGACTTTAAGCGAAATGAGGTACAACGAAACCAATTTTTT
>NW_005315661.1:0-995 GCF_000412655.1 Myotis brandtii
TTTTTTTCTGCTTTATTTTTAGGCTTCGAAGTTGTTATGATTCTTTGGATTCTTGCCTTGGATGTTTCCTCTCCCACTCCTTTGTAACAGCAGTGAGGAATGGCATGACAAGAGGCAACACAAATTGGAATGTCATAAAAGATTTCATTTTCTAAAATTATTGTTTATTTTTTTGCATAAAATATGAGAACTATTAACAAATGACAATGAACTACTATAATATTAATTTTATAGGTCAACTTGACTGTCTATAGGGTGCCCAGATTAACGTTTATTTCTGGGGGTGTCTGGGGGAGTGTGTCAGTAGACTCAGTAAAACAGATTCCTCTCCCCACTGTGAATGGGCATTATCCATCCACTGAGGGTCTGGATTAGAATAAAAGGTGGAGGAAGGAGGAATTCACTCTCTTTTTTTTCTGTCTTACTCCTTGAGCTGGGACATCTCATTTCATCTTCTCTTGACCTCAGTCTGGAATTGATACCATTGGCTCCTCTGGGTTTCAGGCCTTTAGACTCAAACTGAATTATATCACTGGCTCTCCTGAGTCTCCAGCTTGCAGACCACCAAACTTCTCAGCCTCTATAATCATGTGAGCCAATTCCTCATAATAAATTTATCTATCCGTTTTTCTAGCTATCTGTCTGTCTACATATGTCTATATATCCTATTGGTTCTGGTTTTAGGAGAATCCTAGCAACTACCTTTGGTATAAAAAAAATTAACAAAAGCAGCAACAGCTGTAGCATTTTAGAAACACATTGAAGTAACTACTCCATAGTTCCCTGTAATTCCAATTATTCATTCATTTATTTGTATTAAATATTTCCTAAGTATCTCTTTTAAGAGGTTTTAATTATTACATCTTCTCTTTTTTCAGTTTAATTTATATCATATGAAGTTACATGTATAATGGCTATATGGCTCTTCATATGAATGTTTTCTTTTAAAATCCTCACTTGATATGTTTTTATTGATGAGAGAGAGAGAGAGAGAG
>NW_005315662.1:0-995 GCF_000412655.1 Myotis brandtii
TAGGGCTATCACTATTTCTTTTAAAACATTTTAATTATAGTTGATATACATTATTATATAAGATTTAGGTGTGCAACATAGTGATTAGATATTTATATACCTTACGAACTATATACAGCTTTACCTTTGGAGCTAACCCTAAATAGGTCACATATAAAAGTCTACAAACACTTATGAAATTATTTAATCTATGCCAACACTATGGGGAAAATAATGGGGTCCTTAAAATTACATAAATTATTAAAGTATTTATGGAAATAATTCACATGAACACATATTCTTTAAAAAGTTAACTTTAAATTTTTGTATCTTTTATGATTCTAAATCAACTGGAAGCCTTAAATTTTTGATAATTTGAGAAAAATAAATTATAAATATCAGATTAAAATATTATTAGAAGTATAATATCACCAAAACACATGACTCTAGCCCAAATTTCTTTGATAATATCAGCTGATCTTCACAAACTTTTAACATTTTATTTTATTTCAACAAGTACCCAGTGAGCCTCCGGTCTCTAAGCTCACCCAATCATATGGCCCTGGTCTGACCCCCTGACACTGACATGTGCGGAGAAAGGCTGTCAGTGATATCATCTTCAAATCATGCAGATGACACACTCTAAGTAGCCTATATAATTTGACACATTGAATGTAGGTTTGCTTCTCTTGCAAAGAGAAGAAATTATTCATTAGTCTAGATAGCATGCAGCTAAAGAGTTGAATCCACTTGTGACTCACCTTTGTTTCTCCACAAAATTCATTAAATAGTAGTTGATTTTTTTAAAATTCATATTTCAAAGCACTAAAGGAATTCACTATTTGAGAAAATTATTTTAGGAATTGTTTTTCTTGTTTTGTTTCACTAGTTTGTAGGGAAGAAAAAGAAAATTTAAATACAAGAAATATGTAAAACTTTAAATGTAATTATAGTATACATTTGTGGATTGAGTAGGAAACTGTGGACTGTCCTCTCATGCCCCTCCCTTGCCTTTT
>NW_005315663.1:0-995 GCF_000412655.1 Myotis brandtii
CACCCCCAGTTCATGAATTTTGTGCACCGGGCCTCTACTATTTAATGAAATCTATTAGAAACAGCTAATAGCATATGCAAGGAGAACCTTGAAATGCTTAGAACTTTTAACATCTGATTTTTTATGGATATAATAAAAATCTCCTACAAAATACATTGCCTGCATAGGGAGATTTTAACTGACACAGTTAGACTTTATAAACAGATGGGATCACAGTTGCTCTGTTTCAGGACACCGTGTCATTTTGAATGTGCTGCCCTGCAACAGCACGCTCTTCCCACTAGCCCACTCATGTCAGTTTTTCACCTTCTGGTTCATCAGAGTTTCATTAGCTCAAAACTGTATCACCTTGTGTCATGTGCAAGTCGACAGGTAGTTCATAACCCTTTGCTGTCAGAATTAACATTCATGATACTACTTAAACTGTGGTGCAAATTTAGAGTTCATTATTAAATGAGGCATATGCTACTACACTTATAACTGATTCAGTCCCGTTATTTTTAGTTTGACCTTTTCTGTATTCATCAAATCAGTTTAGAAATAGACATTGAGGTACCCTTTACAGTTAGTTATAAAAATTTCTATTGCTGATATTTTATATGGAGTTTTCTACATTCTCAGTAGTTCCATAATAAATGTTAGACCTCAATGATCTTTTAAATAAGAGTGAAGTAAGCATGTATCCCTGGATATTAATGATCTTTTTTTCAACCCTGAAATAACTTCACTCTCTAAGCATAACTAGGTTTGAAAGAATACACCTTCCTTTAGGTATTAAAAGTGACAAAAGTAGAACTAAGGTGAACAATTAGTATTATGGATTATTGTAAATTATTAATTCTATTTCTGATTCTCTCTACCTTTTCCTTATTAATCTAACATTAAAAAATGTCAAACCCAGGAAAAAAGATAATATTCAATACAAGATACTACAAATTTTTCTTCTTAATTATAGCTAAAGCACATCTTAATATTTTAATTAGGATTTTCATAGC
>NW_005315664.1:0-995 GCF_000412655.1 Myotis brandtii
ACACCAGCATCCCGGGAAACCTTTTAGACTACCCCCCTCCTCTACTTCCTATGGCTAGTTAATTACCAGATTACGTACTCTGCTCTCTAAGCATATTTAAAATCCATTCTTCCTTTGTTTCTACCCTTAATTTGTAATAATTTCCCAAAATGTGGTACAGTTTAGAATGTCTCCTTCTTCTGATTCATCAGCCCCGTGAGTCACAAATGATTTTTCCAACATTTTCAAACCTGATAACATTTGCTCAATTAAATCCTTTGAATTGCTCCTCCAATTTCTTCAGAATCTGATTAACCTTCATGTGAAGTTCATTCATCATTATGTCCCAAAGGCCTCTCCTGCTTCATCCCATGTCATATATTTGTGTAATGAACTCTTTTATGGTACTTAGTATATCTCAGGCACTGTTTTAAATGCTTTACAAATACCTGCCTTATAATTAGGTATTGCTATGACTACCATTTAACAATTGAGGAAGCTGAGGCACAGAGCAGTAGAGCAACTTGGCCATAGGCATCCAGTTACTAAGTGGCGGAGTCTGGCTCTAGAATCTTTGCATTCAATGATCCTTCCTTCTGCCTTTCTCTCCCTTCTGCTTCAAGAAGAAATCAGTCGTGTTGAAAAATCATAGTTGTATTTTTTAGAGAACTCGTATCTCCTTTTGTCTTGGTGCCCTCAAATAATGTGTGCCTTCTCGTTGGAATGTGCGTGTTTCTCTGCACATATTTTTTCTCACATTATAAAACCAGCTCAAACGGGAATTCTCTGAGACTTTACACCTAAAGTGTTTCTCTGATTCCTTCCTCCCTTGCTTTTCTACAGTCAATACGATACCAAGTGCATACATCTTCAAACTAAAAAACAAACAAAAAACCATCTTTCATCCTATCAGGTTTTCTTTATCCCCATGGATATTAGTGTAGTTCTAGCCAAACATTCCTTATAATTAGGTCTCAGAAAAGAACAGAGGCTACCATCCAGTTAGAAAAAAAAAA
>NW_005315665.1:0-995 GCF_000412655.1 Myotis brandtii
ATGTATACAAAGACCAAGAGCATGATCCTTTCTATACCTAGCCTCTCCCTATAGGATCACCTCAAATGGGGGGAAAAGGACTCCTACGCACACTAATCATCATCATTTATCTAGGGTTGAGCCTCATTGTCTTCATTCATGTCTACACATTTTTATTGAATAAATCATCAATTTACTACGAATAATAAAATATATACCTTAAGAAGTCACAAAAACTTGAAACAAGAGTCTTATATATCTCTAACATGTGTCTTTAAATTACTTTCCATAAACAATATATATGTTTCATTAATGACCTCAAAGGTTAATTAATTTCCTACAAAGGTTAACATAATACTTCATATTAGCAACATTATTCTTTTTTAGCATGTTTGGCAATCAGAGATCTTATTTCAGACTTTTTAATAATGTGGTGAAAACCTTTTTTAAAAAAACAACAAAACCAAGAAAAGAACTATGGTACTCACATTGCTGTCCATGATTTTAATGCATAGATTCAGCCTCAAAGCTTATGATCATGGCAGCATGCTTAAATCACCCACATGCAATGATTTTAAGGAGTACAAGAGAAAACAATAATTTATAAAGTTGAGATATTAATTCATTAATTCTAGAATGTCACCTTTTTATTAGTCAGCCATTTAGTCAGGAAGTAATGAATTGAGATAATGTATAAGTAAATGAACAATACCAATGTTGCAATGGACAGATAATATGACTATTGACTATTACTTATCAATAACTATATCATACTTAGTCAAAGAATAACACTTTGTACCTATATACTAATAGATATTTGTTTCCAATACATTTATTAATAGCTTTTTATCTAAACACATATTTTTAAAATTGGACAAAGTTTCACCATCTTCATATTTATATTTATAGGGTATCCCCCCAAAAAATGTATACACGTACTTTGAATAATTATAAAGGCAGTGTTTTTAAAAATATGTACAATTTTCAAAATTGAGCTATCAGCTATTAAAGTGTGT
>NW_005315666.1:0-995 GCF_000412655.1 Myotis brandtii
CTGCAGGCACCCCTCTCTCAGGATGGGGAGTCCCGTCCCACTCGGAGGCACCTCATCCCACGTGGAGAAGGCTCCCAGTTTACCCAAGATCCGTTTTTAAATTCTGAAAGGCAGGCTTTGATGTTTTTCCTTGTCCCTTCTCGCTGTGACCTCCAAGGCCAGAGAAACAGGTGGTCAGATGCCCCTCGCGAAGACGGGGCTGAAGTATGTGGAGGCCGCTCCCAAGGTTTTGTACCTAACAAGCTCCACGGTTATCCGACCGCTCCGATCCCGACTCTCCACTTAACTGCCGAAGAGTACCAAGTCACGAGTGTCGCTCCCATGTCACCAGTTCAGGGAGGAACCAAACTTCACATCAGTGTCCAGAGGGATTGGGGATGACCATTCCTCCATCCCCGGGGTGGCCCCAGTGCCCTGGGGGGCAGGCAGGGGGTCTGGTGAGGGCGCCTGGGACCTGGGTGCAGAACGGGGTGCGAGGACACCTGTCCGGTGGGGAAGGAGCGCGTTGCAGACATGGCGCAGCCCAGGTTGGTGCAGCCCGGGAGCCTCATTCCTCTGGCCCATCCTCAGGGAGCTGCCCAGGTGGGCGCTCCCGCCTGGCCCCATGCGGCTGCCTCGGGCCAGCTCTCCTGGAAAAGCACTCCACTTGGGTTGATGTCCAGCCTGTATTCGCAGCGCTTGACTTTTGCGCAATAACTGACCACAGGCATTTGCTCTCAAGCACCGTGGCTGGTGCCGGCCTCTGAGGGCTGTGGGCTCGGGGCCTCCTGCATTCATTCAGTTAACACTTCGCAGGCCCGGCTCCGGGCCAGGAGGGAGCTGTCCCGGTTCAGACGATGTCGCAGATGCTTGGCGGGACGTGAAGGGCCCTTGGACTTGAGAGTTCCAACTCAGCCACCGGGCACTCCTGTCCCCCGGCCCCGCGCGGGACAACGTGGCTGCCAGGCGGTCCTCTGTCCCCACGAGGCTCCCGGCGCTGCGCAGGCGATGGGCGA
>NW_005315667.1:0-995 GCF_000412655.1 Myotis brandtii
CTTAGGCTTTAATATATAGAGATAATAATAAATTGAGTCACCTTAAAATGGAGCTGGAGGAACTGCCTTGCACTTCTTATGCCTCAAATCTCTGGCATAGTAAAGCAGGGCTAAATAACCTTTGTACTAGGACTAAAGCAACATTGTGCCTTAAAGAATTGTTTTAAAAGACAAAAAGTAAGCAGTTATGACTATTGAACTAAAAATTGAAAACATTGTTTAGAATTAACGTCACTATGTTATCTGCACCAATAAAAGAACCTTCTAGTAATGTAATTATTCCCTGTCTCTTTCTCATAAATGCCCTTTGCTTTTGTCTCCTAATCGAAACTACTTGTGCTTTTGCCTGAATCAGTGCGTCCCAAATGGCTACTTTTATTGATCTTAACTAAATGCATGTTACATCTTACTTTGAAAAACCTTTTATTTTTAGGTTAGCACTATTTTTGGAACTAGCATATAAATTAAACAACAAGAATAAATAAGCATTACTGAAAGGAAAAGGCCAACCTAAATAGCAGTGTTTCACTTTTTTTTTTTTTTGGAAAATGTATGGAAAGAGGGAGCATAGGAAAATGTTTTAGTTGTCCCATGCTCTTTAGAAAAAAACAACAACCCACCAATGTCCTTTTATTTTATTTTTTACTTTAATTTTACTTTTCTATTTTTTTAATTTTTTCAGTTATAGTTGACATTCTCTATTAGGTTTCAGGTGTACAGCATAGTGTTTAACAAATAGTGTTGGAAAAACTGGTAGATACGGAAAAAAAATGAAACCAGAGCATTTTCTTACACTATCTGCAAAATGGGTTAATGAGTTCCATGTAAGACCTGAAACCATTAAAGTCCTAGTAGAAAACATAGGCAGTAAACTCCTTGATGTTGCTCTTATTTTTTCTTGATATGTCTCCTTTGGCAAGAAAACAAAGAAAAAGAAGCAAATGGGACTACATGAAACTAAAAAGCTTTTGCACAGCAAAGGAAATCATCAACAA
>NW_005315668.1:0-995 GCF_000412655.1 Myotis brandtii
GCAACACGGATGTACAGAGAAACAGAGATGCAGAGACACTCACATGAAGAGAAAGAGGCAGGAGGGAAGGAGGGGAAGTGAGATATGTGGAGATCTGGGAAGTGGGAGTAAAAATTGAGAAGGATTCTAAGACTGACCTGGAGAAGAGAGAAAAGCATATACAGAGAAACACAGAGAGACTGGAAGAGAGAAGAGGCTTTTACCAGGAGGTGGAGGCATGGGGATTGTGAAGCAGAAAAAATGTGAGACTCTAAGACAAAGGAAAAGAGAGGCAAGGAGAGGGAGAGAGAAACATGGGGAGGCACAGAGCTGAGAAGGAGAAAAAGACAAATGACACATGGAGACAGAGGACCAGGGTTCCAAAGCAAAAATCCCAAGAGCATCTAAGAGATACAGAGAAAGAGGAGCCATCTAGTGAGAGAGAACCGGGAGATGGGGCAGAGAGAAGCAGGGAGACGCAGAAACACTAAGACAAGTTAGAGAGGACACAGGGATAAACAGAACAGGACGGAGGAGACCGAGGAAGGGCTCTGCCTCAGCCTTGAGTGGGTGGTGAGTTGGGAGAAGAATGCTGGGACACTGAGGCCTTCAAGTCTGCTTGACCACATTCCCCCTCCCAGAGTCCCCCTCACCATAGCCTTTGAAGAGCCAGTCAAAGGTGGCCTGCTCGCCTCGCCCACTGAATTCCTCAGCCTGGTCCACCAGAGCCTCCTTTACAGCCTCATGTCCACACAGCACCACGATCCTCCGAGTGCCCAGGTGGATGGTGAACACGGGACCATAGCACTCGCTGATCTGATGGAGAGGCATGAGAGTGGGTGAGAGGGAGCAGCCCCAACTCTGAACTGACTCTGTACCCAGACCTCACAGACTGGGATACATTTTGCCCGAGTTCTGACAGTCAAGGAACTGGACATCCCAAGATCTGGTCTTTCCTGGCTAGAACCCCAGTACTAAACCTTCAAAACTCCCCCCTCTTGCCCTGGCTGGTGTGG
>NW_005315669.1:0-995 GCF_000412655.1 Myotis brandtii
ACCTCCTGGTTCATAGGTAGACGCTCAACCACTGAACATGCCGGCTGGGCTAAAGATAGTTTTATTTATTTCCAGCCTGGATGCCTTTTGTTTCATCTTCTTGCCTAATTGCCTTGGCAGGAACCTCCAGGGCAATGTTGAATAGAACTGGTGAGTGGACATCGTGTCTTGATCCTGACCGCAGAGGGAAAGCGTTCAGTCTTTTACCATAGAGCATGATATGTTAGCTGTGGGGTTTTCCCTTTTAGTCTTAGTTAACATTTTTTAAAAATCCAGAATGAATGTTGGATTTTTGTCAAATGCTTTTTCTGTGTCTTTTGGGATGATCACATGGTTTTTATCTTTGGTCTGTTAGTATAATTAATTAGATTGATTGATTCTCAAATGTTAACTAACCCTGCACTACTAGGATGAGCCCATTTGGCCTTTTAATATACTATTGTCGAATTAGATATGCTAACATTTCTTTTAGTATTTTGGCATTTATGTTCGTGAGGGATCATAGCAGTTTTCATTTATTAAATTTGTCTGGTTTTGGTATCAGGACCCCATAAAATGAGGTGGGAGGTATTTCCTTTCTTCAATCTTTTATCAGAGTGTGTGTAGAATTAGTATTATTTCTTCCAAATGTTTGATAGAATTTCCAGTGAAGCCATCTGAGTGGTGAGTTTTCTCTGTGGGAAAGTTTTATCTACAAATTCAATTTCTTGAATAAATAGAGGACTATTTAGGTTATCTGTAGCCTTTTGATGAGCTGTGGTAATTTGTATCTTTAAGGAATTTATCCCTTTTATCTAAATTGTCAAATTTATTGTCATAAAGTTGTTCATAATATATGTTATCCCTTTTTTAAAAAATAACAGCTTTATTGACATATAATTTACATATCATACAGTTTACCTATTTGAAGTGTACAAATTGGTGGTTTTTAATACCATTGTACACAGAGTTGTACAACCATCACCACATCAATTTCAGACCACTTTCATCACTCC
>NW_005315670.1:0-995 GCF_000412655.1 Myotis brandtii
TCTTTTGGGGCTGAGGAGACTGCCACGGAGGGGAGGCTTTTTTCTCATAAAAGATTCTTTGTCTGCTCCGCCCCGCTGGACATCCTGCAGGTGCGTGTGCCTTCTTGGCCGCCAGTGACAGTGTCTGGGTGAGTGGCACCCGTGTGGCCTGAGCCTGCAGGCTGGGGCTGGAGCACTGGCTCCAACAGGAATGAGCGCAGCCGGGCAGGGGTGCCAGCTGTTGCCAGGCATGGCGTGGGGTTTGCTGAGAGAACCTGGGTCCTGGCTTGCTTTGGCAACAAAAGAAAACACAAACCAGCTGTCAGAAGAGGCCGCGGGCTCGAGCTGGGTGTGCATGTGTGTGTACACCTTCATGGGTGGGGAAAGGAGGAGCTGGGCCTTGCAGCCCCGTGCAGGCAGGACAGGTGTCTGTGCCGGGTCCGGCCCTTCCCAGGCCCAGGGCAGCATTGCCCAGAACCTAATGGAATGTGTATTTCTCATCTCTCTCCAGGTTTCCATTCTATTACGAACTAAAAATAGCCTTTGTAGCCTGGCTGCTCTCTCCCTACACAAAAGGCTCCAGCCTCCTGTACAGGAAGTTTGTCCATCCCACGCTGTCTTCAAAGGAAAAGGTAATGATGCTGCTCTGCCTTTCACTCCTTCCAGCAAGTGAAAACTCTGAAAAGTGATAAATAAAAAGGGCAGATTATTTTATTGCCGAAGACCCTTGATTGGCTCTTATTTATCCCCAACAAGTTGTTCCGTCTGGTCTTTCTTTTTAAGTCTATTTTTCTGACATGTTTAGAAATAGTTGTGAAATTCTCAGAAAGATATTTGTCATTATTTATTGTAAAACATTTTCATAAATTGAAACAAAAGACAGAAAAGATTCACTCATAATTCCACTCTCCAAACTGAATTTCCTTCCTTTTATTATGCTCAGACTTTTGCAGACATGATTTTTGGTTTTTTTGCTTGTTTTTTAATCCTTACCCGAGGATATTTTTCCATTGACT
>NW_005315671.1:0-995 GCF_000412655.1 Myotis brandtii
CTGCATGAAGACAGCAACCATTCGCATGTGCTCACTCACAGTTATATCCCCAGACCTTAGCACAGGTCCCAGAATGAATAAGCACCTTGGTCAATTAGAGGCGTGTGTAGAAGAAAGAAACTATTCCTTCCTATGTGCTAAAAAATGTTTGTCTGATTTGGTAACAGAAACTCATCTGACAGGAACCACAGAAAAGAGGGAACTTATCAGTTTAATTTATTAAATTATGTTAATATAGTTTTGTCTATGAATATTGTCTTTACTGAATTCCTGGAAGGAAGGCATTAGTATGTTTCCTCTGGGTTGAGGGAATATTTATATTCAGGACACACACTAATAAGGTTGGCTCTGCTGTTGGAGAATTCAGTTGGTATAAGAATACCTGGACATCTCATTTTATTTGAGTAGCATTTTATTAGATTTTCTGGAGAGTCACATTTTGCCTGCCACCACTCTTTCTCTTATAGTTCCTACCTCTGCCAAAAATACTCCAAAAATAACCTCTTTCCAGTTGATACTATTTTGTCCAAACATGAGCACATTGCCTTTACCTCTGAATAAAGTGGTATAAACTTCAATTTTTATAAAATTATACATTGTAGGTCCTCAGTTTTAAGACACCAAAGATCTTTTCCTCACTTTTAGGGAAAAAAATGAAATTAAATGTAGCCAACAGTTTAAGTCTCACCACAATTTCAGATACATTATAATATGAATCAGTGTCTTAACTAAACACATGCACACGTAAGCATACATACAATTAGAAAAAAGAATGCAAGAAAATACAGCAAAATATTAAGGTTGGAGAGATGTGGGATTGTGATTAATTTCTATTCTCTTCTTTCATATTTTCCATTGTTTTGCAAGGAGGAAGGCTGTATTTTTTGCATAATCAACAAATATTAATACTCTTTTCCTATTGGTGGGAAATACTGGTGCAGTCGCTATGGAAAGCAGCATGGAGTTTTCTCAAAAAATTAAAAATGGAACTGCCT
>NW_005315672.1:0-995 GCF_000412655.1 Myotis brandtii
GGGCATGAAAATATTATTTAATCTAATTTTTCCAGACAGAAAACTTTTGAACCATACTGAATAATTCACCCACTAATTGAAAAGAGAACATTGAACATAATTAAACTTCATCTTTATGGCATGGTGTAGACGGAAGATCATTTGATGGAAAGATGAGAAAGGTTGTGTTTCCAGATCAGTTCTACCCCTAATGAAGTGAGAGGCCTGGGAATTCACTTTTCCATCCTGGCCTCTGATAAAATGAGCTCACTGGCCTAGGTGGTCTTCAAGGTTCCTCATAGCTCTAACATTCCGTGATATTCTGGGATTGCAGTTTCAGGAAAGGGATTGAGATGAAGCAAGGACACTCAAGTTTCTATTAGGTTTATTTATGCTGATTTTTTTACTAGCCACCCAAATCAGTTAGTATTGCTAAATTGTGCTTACAATACAGATTTTAAAACATTCTAATTGGTATTTAATTCCATGTGGTGGGCAGAACTCAGAGTTTTGCACAGCAACAGAGTTAGGAATCAAAGATTTTCTTAATCCTGCTAAGTGGATTTTCTTCCTCTTGAGTGAGTCTGCAAGCCTTTGATCATGCACTTGGAGAGAATGTTGGTATTTTTATGTCTTCAGAAAGTCCCAGCTGTCTGAGACACTGTGTCCCTGAGGTTTCACAACTCCGATTTGATCACTCTTAATTTATTTTCCAGATAAAGCTATTGACTGTGGGAGGGTTGCTTTTTACTTTACAGGAAGGTCACAAACTTCAATTTTGTGGATTTCTGTTTATTAGCTGATGACATTGGCATGCAAACTTCAGCTCTGCTCTCACTGTACTTCCAAATCCTTCCATCATCTCTGACTTTCCATTGAATTCCCAACAGAGACTGCCTGACAGTTCTGCTTCCTCCTCAAGCTTCAACCCATCCATCCTCTGGGTTCAGCAAGGGACTGTACTTTTCTTTTCCATCTCAATGGCCCTAAAACACCCAGTGACTTTTCCTTTCTTT
>NW_005315673.1:0-995 GCF_000412655.1 Myotis brandtii
AAAGACCCCCTTCTTACTGATGTTCACAGAAGTCACTCTTTGGGCGGCTCCCACAGACAGGAGGGGGCAGCCACGGAGCCAGGCCTTGGCTCTCTACAAACATCCAACATCTGAGAGGGCCACACAGCCCTGTCCTGTGTCCTTGATGCTCGTGTCAGGGAGCTGTCACACTATGTATAAGCCGAGGGGAAACCAGGTCCCTGCACATTCAGCACCCAGTGAAATGCAAACAGGAAACTCCCGTCCAGGCTTTACAAGCCAGAGAGCCCAGGGCTGCCAGGAGTCTGAGCTGGGACCCCACCTGAACCCCAAGGGTCCCTGGCAAATAACTTACGATTCTTAGTACAAAGTGGAGAAGACTGAAGTCCCCAGTCAGGCCCAAGGTCTCTTTGACCTCCAAGATGACCTTGGCTGCCTTGGCAGACAGATGCAGGTGGTGGTATTCCCTGACCTGCCCCATTCGCTCCTGGATCCAATCCCTTGGGTCCCTGGGGTCCAGGGCACACATGACTCTGAGGTCAAAGGTGAGGTCGTCATATTTATTCACAAAGACGCCGAAGATGGTGTGCACTTCCCCTAAGGTGAGCTCGCCCGACTTCAGGTCCTCATACAGTTTCCTGAACTTGTTGAAGCAAGGAAGGTACAGGTCATCATACACATCTTCAATGTCCACAAGCGGCCCTCCCCGTACCTTCTCCTCCTCTGGCGGAAGGAGCGCCCGGGCGGCCTCTGCCCAGAAGGTCCGGAAGATGTGACTGTCCTTGAGCAAGTCTATTGTTGTGGCCATTTCTCGAACGTGGGCGCTCAGGTTGTAGTGCGTTACCCACTCCATGTCTAAGGAGGTGGGGGATGGACTCGCCATCACAACATCATTTAGGCATTTCCTGCCCAGGTCTTCTGCGTGTTTCTTGGCAATCTTTCTGCAGTCCACTGTGAAACCATAAGAGGACATCACCCGTGAGCCCACCAGTCCAACGGGACTCTCCCCTCCCCCT
>NW_005315674.1:0-995 GCF_000412655.1 Myotis brandtii
CGGTCTCAAAGACACCCAGAGTGGCAGGACTGAGATGTAAACCCAAATTCATCTCCTCACTCCCAAATCCATGCATCAATTAACTGCATTCTACAACATTAGTATCGATGACTCATCAGGCCAACCTAGGTTTCATATGAAAGAGGATGTTAGGACACAGGAAATAACACAGAGGCTCAAATAACCAAGGCTGCCTGACCAAGGTCTTTTCAGGTATCTGCCAGTTCAGTTCTCTTGCAAATGTCTTTCCGAGTCCCCTGGGCCTTTACTTGATTATGCTCTGCCTCTCTCCAGGTTCCTCCCTGTAATTCCGCCCCTTGGCCCCTTGCAAATGGAAACTGATCCAGCTTCAAACAAGCTGTCACTAAGTGAAGATTTTACTGTGATTATTGCTGGGGAGAAAGATGTTGCCTTTCCTCCCTCCCTCCTCCAAATGCCTTATTTGCAGACTAGAAATCATGGGGCATGTGTCCAATTGATACATTCCCCTTCAAATAGCAGATCCAACGCAGAAGTGGGATGCAAATTTAATTATTCCACATGTACAGAACAGAAACAGAATCTCATTGTTAAATTTGTTCTCGTATGTCAGAAAGATTAAAAACAAAAGATGTTGAAGTGGTTTGTGTGAGCGGAATACATTTCAGTTCATAAAACTGTGAGGCAATGAAATAAGGGCACCAGAGGGCTTATTTCTACCACATGGAATTATTACTTCTAAATGTTTCTTCTCAGAAATCTTTGCTCCTCACCTATGCACCCCAAAAGAGACTTCATCAATTCCTTTTCTCTGGGGTAGTTTCTCCAAATAATCCCCTCAGAGCCCCTTATCCTCCAGCCGATTCCATCATTTACATTTTTAAGATAATTTGCAATAACATGGGGGTATAGTTAATTAACTAGAACATAAATATGAGGCTAGTTACTTGATCTCTCCCTGCTGCTGTTTCTTGCTCCATAAAATGGGAACAATAATGGTATCCACCCCCTAGAGT
>NW_005315675.1:0-995 GCF_000412655.1 Myotis brandtii
GTGTGTGTGTGTGTGTGTGTGTATGAGGAAAGAAAGAGAGAGAAAACAAGAGAGAGATTCTCATACATTTCTATGGTTTAATTTGAATGAAATTCAGCTTTTGGTTCCTGCTTCTTCAGAGCATCATTAAAATGTTTTAAATCATTCTGTTAAACCTTAAAAAAAAACTAAAATATTTTAGAATCCAATTTTTAAAAATTAATGAGCACATTAATCTAATGTGTATTGTTGAAGGACATTATCATGCCATGTTAAGAGAACTAAGTATAACAGCACTTGAAGTAGGGTAAAATAAACATGCTAATTAAACATGCATATGATATCAGGTAATATATCAGCTAATATTAAATACTTTCTATGTTATGCTGGCTATTACAACTATTACACATGTAGTTGAACAAGACGTTTATTTTGAGAGAGAGTCTTAAATTACCCAGAGAAAAATATTTGCAATATCTTATGTCTTGTTCACAAACAAGGAATTATAAACCTCATTATAGTCCTTGCTCAGCATTTAGATATAGGCATTAGAATTTTTGACATACTAATAGAAGAACATGCTTACAAAGGCTGTAAAAGACTAATATTTCATCCATTCATAAAAGCACTGATTATAATTATAATATTATGATACAATATTATAAGTATAAACCCTGATATTTATTTTTAAGTCAGTTACATGAAAATGGTTGTAATTTAGTTAATAGGATGCCTATCGATAAGCAATGAAGGGATGATTGAACCAAAAATGTAGGTTTTACTCTCAACTTTGTGACTAGTTTAATGTGTAACGTAGCCAATTTGTGCTACTGCTTCAGGGCTCAGTGTTCTCATAGTGAACAAGGAAAGTGACTAATCGGGACTTTAATTGTGGAAACTTCTTTTATACATCTGTTATAATGACTTTATACCTGTCTTATGGATTTTAATGAAGTGTAAAATATTTTGACACCAACTATCTATTAAACCCTGAGTGATTAAGAAAATATACACAC
>NW_005315676.1:0-995 GCF_000412655.1 Myotis brandtii
GCACCTTATTTTATACATTAGAATCAAAGGAGGAGGCGGAAGGAGGGTTACATGAAATCACTGCTGGTAGAATAAGGCAGTGGGAAAAAGCAAAGTGGGGGAATCTCTGGGGTTTGATCAAAGGCAAAGCGGAGGAACTCACTCACATTGGTGGGTACAGGATGGTTAATAATTAACGTATGTGGGGAACAGGATAGCACTGAGGGTTCTGTGGTCTTGGCTCCGGTGTGGGTGGTTGAGCCCTCAAGGCGTAAGCAAAGGAGATTACGCTGACATTTCAAAGATATGTTATCCGAGCTGCATAAGAACAGTGGGCAGAGCTCCCTTAAGATAAAGATTGACCTTTGCTAAGGAAGCTGGAGGCCTGGGAGGTGAAGACGTACCAGGCCCGCCCAGGCAGGAATTTACCATCAGACCATCCTGTGCGGTTACTTTTGGCCACTGGGCTGGGCAGGCCTGCCATGTGGTCCCCGAGCTGCCAGGTTTATTGCACGTCCCCTTGTTGTCTACAACCCCTGGCAGTCCTCTGGCCAAGCCAGCCTCAGTGTGTGAGGCACCATGCGGCATTCAGAGCCCCTGTGCTAGGGACTGTGGTGGCCCCAGGAGGGGTGTGAGGTGACAGGCTGACCAAGGTGCATCCCTTGGCTCCATAACCGCGGCTGGCTCTCAAGGTATTTCAGCACAGCGGGAAGGTCCACCGTTCAGACAAAGGAGGGAGACCCCCTCAGGTTGAACTGAGAGTGGATTCTCTCTTCCCGAACCCATCCATCCGCTGAGCGAGTGATACTGACCCAGGCTCCCGGGCCCCGGGAGGGTGCATGTGCCTCCTTGAAGACAGGCAAAGGATGGACTCAAAGATGGGGGACTTTGCAGGAGAAAGCCCCCCGCCCCCATTTGTTTTCCAGTGCCTACCTATCTGTCCACAGATGGATTTAGTACTTTTGAATGAAAACTGCCTGGCATCTCACCTGCAGGCCTACTGTGCACATTCCTCC
>NW_005315677.1:0-995 GCF_000412655.1 Myotis brandtii
TTTGGGGTAAGAAAGCAGTTGTTCAACTGATGAAAGAACCCCCACAAAGCTGGAGATTAGCATCAGAGGTTCCCCCGCCGGATCCATCTCAGGCCTGTGGGGCAGGGCTCATTATTTGCTTGTGCCAGGCCCCCTAGGATGCTGCCCTTGTCATTGCCTGGCCCCTTCATGCCCTTCCCTGCAGGTGCTACTCCGGGTCCACCAGCAGTCCTACCTTTCTGCCCTGCACTGGGCTCTTCTCCCTCTCGCTGGTCTCGGAAGCTTCTGCCCACCTGCCCTAATCCTGGCCTGTCTCCCACCTACTTCGCCCTCTTGCTGTCCTGGTGTGGGGAGGAGAGAGGGAGCACAGCTTGGCAGGCTGAGTCAGCCCTGGAAATCTCTACCCCAAATCCCTCAGCAGAACCCCAACCCCAGGGCCCAGATCCCTCATGTAGCCCAAAAAAGCTGGTGCCTCATCTTGCCAGTGCCCAGGGGCTCGGCAATATGATGTCAGGAGGCCTCTGTGCCAAAAAGAGTGGTTCACACCTGGCACTTCCCTCTGGCTCCCCTTCCCGGCGGGGAAGCCAAGCCTTGGAGGCCGAGTGGTGGCTGACGTAGGACAGGCCACCAGACCTGCATGTGTATGAGTCTCCTCTCAGCCGTCCATGTGCTTGGGCAAGTTGCTGAACCTCAGTTTCCAGTTCAGTAAAATAAATGCCGAGGACTGAGAACGGGAGAGCTTCTAGTCTAGTATGTGACACAAGCAGGATGTCTTCCCACCTAACGTTCCCCAGCAGCCAGGCCAGACCTCGGAGAAGTTCCAGCAACGGGCAGGAGCCTGACTCTGTCCCCCAGGGTGGTGTGAGGACCCCTCTCTTCCTGCTGGCTGCTTGGGCCGCTGACCCAGGGAGGAAGGACAATGGCTCCCCCTCCCAGGCTGGCGATTAGGGCCTTGATGGCCCAGAGGCTTCCACCCATCACACTAGGGCAGTGATGGTGAACCTATGACACGCGTG
>NW_005315678.1:0-995 GCF_000412655.1 Myotis brandtii
GTGTTTTCTTTCCTCCACAAGAAAACAACAATGCTTCTGTTGTCCTCCACTTGCCTTTCCCTCCAGTATTCTGCACTGAGGTGGAATTGCAGGTCAAAGAGGGTGGTGATGATGATCGATCAGACCATGTCAGAAATGTTTGAGAACTCTTATGGTTCATTAGAAAGCGCTATGGCCTGAGAGGTTTAGATCATGAGGAAATAACTGTGGTTCAGAGAACTGACTTTTCTTCAACATTTTCTCCCTGGGCAAGAACTTTGGGACACCATCTCTCCAGGTTATTCATGTTTGTCTTTTAACCTCTCAGTATGCTGTGTGTCTGGTAATCAGCACGAGAGCCAGAAGTGTTGCTAGCCTTCAATAGTCTTTGGCAGATATTGAGAAAGATGTCTCTTGAAGAAAGATTCATTGGAGTTTGATATGTTTCAGGAGGCTAACAATTATTGAGTGCTTACTGTGTGCCAGGCAATATGCTAGAAATTTCTGGAAGTATTATCTCAGGTCATAAAGTCTCAAGCTTTCTGTTTGTTAGTTGGGATATAGATTTCATGTGGTTGTATTGTGTATAGTCATTGGGACTATCTATCAGTCTTTCCAAGCTTCCCCTTTTGGCAATGCTTTCATGCCAGGTCACATATTAGCCTTCAATCCTCATAGTTAAGTCCACATTCTTGAAATTAGGTGTGGCCATGTAACTTGCTTTGGCCAACGAAATATGAGCAGAATTGATGAGTATCACCTTCAGGTGGAAGCTCTTAAGGTCAGTGTCCCAGTCACCTTCTTCCCACCTCCCAGCCATAGTGTTCAGTAACATCCCAGAGTGGAAGGCTCTGCCAGCCTGGTCTTGACTGAGGATAATGTGAAGCCTAACTCACTATTGACCCAATATCACACAAGTGAGAAATAAACTTTTGTTGTTATAAGACATTGAGATTTGGGGATTGTTTGTGACTGTGGCACAACCTAGATCAGGGGTGGGCAAACTTTTTGACTCG
>NW_005315679.1:0-995 GCF_000412655.1 Myotis brandtii
GCCTCAGAGCCATCGCTAATGGCTGCATAAATATTAATCAGGCTTCACACACCTCTCAGATGAGCTTTATTTTTAAACCAAAAGTGCAAGACATGCAAGTGACACTCTGTGTGTGAGTCCGGCAGACACCGACTAACTGAGAGAAACACAGGAAGTAGCGGGTGCCCCTGTGGGTGAAGAGGTGCTGAGTCCCATCCGCTCACCCAGAAGCCTGGAGGGCGGCCTGGGACAGGAACCGAGGCCCCGGCCTGAGGTGGGAGCTGGCCGGGTGCCAACGCCCCTACAGTGGAGTCCGGGCCTGACAGCAGCCAAGTCCAGGCTCTGAGGCTTCTCACCCACCCTGGCCCCAGGGCCGCCCCTCCAGCCACGTTCGGCCCTCACCTCTCAGGTCACTGTCAGGCGCCACTCTGTGTGATGTCCCTCGACGTCAGGGTGGTGGGCTGGTGTGGCCAGGAGGACCCAGGGAGGCCCAGGGGTGCAGGGCTCCATGGCACCCCCACGTCTGGCACTCCCAGACAATAGGGGGACATACCAAGCGCACAGGAAGGAGGAGAACCTGATGGACGGACGTCCTTTTTAAACGGCGACGGCGTTCCCTGTGAAACCTGCAGGTCGGTGGCCAGGCGGAAGGTTTTCATTTTTCGAGGCGAACTGTTGAGTGTCTTGTAGACCTTGGAAGAGAACATGCGTTTCATAGAATCCGCTCCCGACACCCGAGACACATGCTGGGAAGTTTAAGGGGGGCGAGGAGAGGGCAAGGCGGCGATAATTTCCAGTTGCATAAACACCTTTCATCCCGAAAGACTGCACGTTATTTCACCCACTGGTATTTTCAAGGTTCTGTTTCTCCTTTGGGCTGAGCGTAAATCACTTTTCCTAAAATTCCGTCTCTCTTTTAAATGATTTCTAGCCTCTCTGTCTGTGTGAAGCTATACATTTCTGTTTTCCACAACTTTCTTTCTGCCAATTTGTTAAGTTGTCGTTGCATCATTCAG
>NW_005315680.1:0-995 GCF_000412655.1 Myotis brandtii
TCCCTGCCAGCACCGGGCTGTGTCCATTTCCTTGGCTGTTTGTGCCTGGATAGGCGAGCTGGTCTTCAGCTGGCGGTCAGGGTGGTGTGTTCGCTGCTGGTGCTGCCATAACAGCGGGCGGGCTGGGGCGTGACCAGTGGAGCCACATTTCCTTCCAGGCCTGGAGGCCGGGTCTGCGATCCAGGCGTCTGCAGGGCTGGCTTCTCTGAGGCCGGCTGCCTGGGGGGGCGGCCGCCCTGCCGTGTCCGCACACGCGCTTTCCTCTGCTCTCATTTCCGAGTCCCTCCCTGTGTCCAGACGTCCTCTTCTCACGGGGACACCAGTCCTTGGACCAGGGTCCCCCTCAAACACCTGGTTTTAGCGTCATCACCTCCTTTAGGGCCTCACCTTAGGATGTGGTTGACAATCGAGCGCTGAGGGTGAGGAGTTGGACGCCATTCAGCCCATCACAGGCCACACGGACACGCCTCAGCCCGGCACTCAGACCAGAAACACAGGGAGCAAGTGGCCTCTGTGGGGAGAGGAGAGGGTCCCTTCGGTCCGTGTGGCCCCGTGAGGCCCAGTCCCGTGGGACCAGCTGCTGGAGGCGCCTTCCGCTGGGAATGGGGGGAAGCTCAGGCTGTAGACTCGGGGCCCAGCCCTGCCGTTTCCTGGCCAACGACCTTGCGGGGTGACCTGTCCTCTAAGCCGCACGTCCACGTCCGCACCAGATGGAGACGGTGACGGTCTCGCAGCCGGAGGGTGAGGAGGTCGGAGGGCAGTTCACGTGAGCCACTCCTCCAGCCGACATGCCCAACGGCAACGTCCTTCCTTTCTTTTCCTGATTCATTTTAGCCTCTCGTCCGCTGAGCTGTAGGGGAGCGGCTGGCATCGCCCCACCGCCTGGGGTTGTGTGAAGGTCCAAGACTTACTAAACGTCAGCAGCTGGACTGAAAGATTCTCGGTGAAACCGGCTGTGAGACGCGGACGTGCCTGTGGGTTTGTAGGGGATCAGG
>NW_005315681.1:0-995 GCF_000412655.1 Myotis brandtii
TGTGTGTGACAGTCTCTATAAATACTGGTTTTCTTCCCTCTTTTCCTCACTGTCCCACTGCCCAGTACACTGCCTGCCTCTCTGTGAGGGGAGCTATCCCAGGAGTGGACACACTTTCCCTGTGAAGGGCCATATATAAAGATTTTAGGCTTGAAGGCCATACCCTCTCTGTCGCAGCTACTCAGCTCTGCCATTGTGTGAAAGCAGCCATAAACAATACATAAACGAATGATGAATGTGTGTGGCTGTGTCCCAATAAAACTTTATTGATAAAACCCCGCAGCAGGCTTGCTGACCCTTGAACTCTCTTGTCCCAGGGGTTTTTCTCTTAGCCTGGAACGTGACATGATTATGTCCTTACTCAAGAGGCAAAGGATCTGCTTCTAGCAGGGCTGTGAGAGGGTGATGGAGACATTCCACTCCTCACAACACTCCTCAGGCTTCGATACAGCTGTATTTCACAGCTCGCTATCCTCAGACCACATGCCTCCATCTGTATAAAAATGCAGAGCCCTAGGCTCCTAGTAAACCATAGGTCAGAGGATGGGGCCAGGGAATCTGCATTTAAAATAGCTAAAGTGAAATTTAAACAATAATAAATGTTCGAATAGCCATATAGAAAGATGCCCCCAGCCTGAACCAGCTACTGGGCAAAGTTCAGGAACCCTGCCACCTAAAAGGGAAGGGACAGAGAGGGGACAAGGGGTACGTCTGGGTGTTTTCTGGGCTGCTGAATGTCACCCTTTTCTCTCCTGGGAAAAAGCGCTCCAACTACCTGCACCGCCAAGTGCTCCAGTTCGCCCGGCAGTACAGCAATGTCCGCGTCACCCCTTGGCGGATGGCCACCATCTGGGGCGGCGCCAGCCTCCTGGCCACATACCTGCAGAGCATGCGGGACCTGCTGGAGATGACCGACTGGCCCTGGGACTTCTTCATCAACCTCAGCGCAGCCGACTACCCCATCAGGTAAGGCGGCCCTGGGCCCCAGCAGCCTG
>NW_005315682.1:0-995 GCF_000412655.1 Myotis brandtii
AATCCCTACAGGGAGGGGAGGCTGAAGTGTTTGGACTTCTATCGCTGATAATAGGCAGCAGATGCCACTTGCTCTATATTCTGTATGCAGCTCAACAGCATTGCTCATTAAAGGTCTGAAGTGTAGTTCTTCTATAATTCTAATTGGTAGATATATTAGTTTCAAATTGCCGAGAGGACTTGACAACCACCGCTAAAGTGTCCTTCCAATGTCCTTACAAAGTAGGTTGGTCAAAGTGATGGTTAGTCATCCTTGCAAGTTAAATAATGATCCACATCACCGGGTTCTAAAATAATCTTTAAAATTAGTCTGTGTGTCTACTGTGAACGTGAAAATACACTAAATTCAAATTTGTGAATCCCTCATTTCTTTTTCTACCTAAAACAACCTAAATTTTCTTCATTCAGCCAATGTTTATTGAGTGCCCCCAATGAACTAGGCAGTGCTCTAGCTGATGAGGATAGAACAGTGAACAGAACAAAGTCCCTGCCCAATTGGAGCTACATGCTAGTGGTGCAGACAGCTACCAAACAAGTATAAAATCAGCTGATGATAAGAACTATTGGGGAAAGAAGCAGGATAAGTGAATAGAAATCAAGGGGATAGACTTTAGATAGGGCAGTTCAAAAGGTCCTCTCTCTAGGTATGACCTTTGAACTGAGGTCTGAATAAACTGAAGGAGTAAGTCATATTAGTATCCACTAAAAAAGTACTCCCAGGAAAAACAACGAAACTTCTCCGATTATTTTCTATTTGGACATCTTGTCTCACCCGGTGAGATTATAATGTTCTTAAAGACTTCTACTTGTATCTACTGCAGATAGATACTAGTAGCCTCAAGTGGATCTCTTGATTCTCGGTATATACAGAGAGGAGGAGGAGGATTTTTATGGCGCTAGAGTCTATAAGTACTAATGTTAAAAGTAATATTAAGTATCTTGAGATATAGTATCTACTAGACTACAGAGGGAGACAGCAAAGGAAGCTAAAAAAAA
>NW_005315683.1:0-995 GCF_000412655.1 Myotis brandtii
GGGAAAAAAGAGCAATAAAAGTCACCCATATCCAGCTTCACAGACTGCTAACCCACAGTCAATTTTATTTCATCTATAGCCATGTCCCCTCCCAATTCATCACTTTACCTACTAGATTATTATAAATTCAGTCTCAGCCATCTTATTACTTCATGCATAAATATATCTTTAAGGGATAAGAATTCCTTTTGAAACAAAAAACAATTTAATATAAACACCTAAAATGTTGGCAATAGTTCTGTAATGTTATCAACATCCTGTGATAATTGCTTACTACGGAAAGTGTATGTGCCTGTGTGTGTGCATGTGTATGCAATATTGTTCAAATCAGGATACAAAGCATTTCAACAAATGCATTTGGTTGTTTCTTTTAAATTTCTTTTTACCGATGGATCACTTTCCCTTTCATTTTCTTTAAATTTGTTTATTGGCAACGCCTGGCCATTTATCATATTTTCCATAGTTTGCTGATTGCCTCTCTATCGTGTCATGTGACATGTCCTTCTGTTCCTATAGTGCTTATAAACTTGTAGGTAGATTTTGAGGCTTGATTTGACTTAGGGTTGACATTTTAGCAAGAATTCTACAAAGAACATGTTACATACTTCCATCAGGAGATGCATTATACCTAGTTTTCTCTGTGTTATTTTTTTATGATGCTAGCGATTACTGATATTCTCTAAGTACATTATTTCATTGGAGGTTATAAAATGGTGCTATTCTGATTCCATCATCCCTTCCAAAATATCTTTTTTTAATCTAGAATACTTCTGTAAAGAGAAACTTCCTTTCATCAAATATTTGATTAGTGTGAGATGCAGCTGAATCAGAAAAAGTAGAAAAATACTTGATTTTTCCTCTATGAACCAGTATCAGAATAATAAATTGATTCCCTAATATCTTTTAATGATGGTGAAAGGATATCTTCATATACTTATAAATTCATGAATGTTTAACTTACTTGGTGCTTTAGTCCATTTCTGGCATTATTCTTA
>NW_005315684.1:0-995 GCF_000412655.1 Myotis brandtii
CGAGAACATTACTTAACTTTTTGGAACCTCAGTTTTCTCTTTTGTAACCTGGGTCTAATTCCACCTTTCTCACCTGGGTTACTTAGAGATCAAAAGAGATAATGCCAGACTTCCTAAATTTTAGGCACTCATGTACTGCCTTTATGATTTTTGTCATGAGTATTCTTAAGTATAGTTATTCAAGATTTTCCATAAATTTATTAATTTATATGGATACACGTAGTGCTCAAATGTAGCCAAATATTCTTTTTGGCTGGTCAGCAAATTCTACACTTTGAGAAAAGCCATAAGGAAGTCTTGGTGAGCCTGCAATTTGTGGCAAAGCAACTTGGCTGGGTGTCATGGCTGTGCTGGAAGCCTGGTGTTTGAGGCACAGCTCTGCCATTTATCAGCCGTGAACATCTGGACAAGGCATTCCACTTATCTGATCCTAGTCTTTTTATAAGGGCAGTGATGACAGCAGCTGCCTCTTAATCATTGTTTTGTGTCACAATGGGAATTCATTTCCACTTGGGCAGCAACTTCTTTTTTTGCTTAGCTCAAGGCAGAAATAGTAGCTTTAAGGCTCTGCACTCTGGGCTGTCTGATAATTCATGGACTCATGGTCTATTTGCAGAAGCACCCCTTTCAGCAAATGGCCATTTTAGCTGGGTGGTGTGTCACGAGGGCCTCAGGAAGCATGATTTTGAAGAGTTATAATGAATATAGGTGAGAAGGTGGGCAGCCCTGATCAAGAGAGGGATTCGGGAAATGCAAGCAGTAGTGTGAGAGAGTGGGAAAAGGGTGGATACTCTTTTTAGAAAATGTTTTATTTTTTGATTACAGCTTACGTTCAACACCATTTTGTTTTAGTTTCAGGTGTACAGCATAGTTCTTAGACAATCATATACTTTACACAGCGATTCCCCCCTAAATTTACTCACCTGGCACCATACATAGTTATACAACATTACCGACTATATTCCCTATGCTATACTTTATATCCCCTAGACCAG
>NW_005315685.1:0-995 GCF_000412655.1 Myotis brandtii
TGAACAACTGTACACCTACTTTTGCCCCACCCTGTATATTTGATATTGGCTGAATTGTTTCTGCCCCCAAATTCAAATGTTAAAGCTATAACCCCAAGTATCTCATGATGGGACTGTATTTGTTAATAGGGCCTTTAAAGAAATTAAGTTAAAGGAATTTGTTAAGTAGTTCCTAATCCAATATGACCAGTGTTCTTATAAGAAGAGGAAATGTGAATACACAAAGAAACACCAGGGGCATGCACATACAGAGGGAGGATCATATGAGGACAGAGAGGGGAAAAAATAGCCATCTTCCCACCAAGGAGAAAGGCCTCAGGAGAAACTGAACTGAAGATGCTGACACCTTGATCTTAGACTTCTAGCCTGCAGAACTGGGAAAAATAAATGTCTTTTAAGCCACCCAGTCAGTGACATTTTGTTATAGAAGCCCTAGCAAGCTAATACACTATCCCCTATATAGGTGATATATCACACTTAATTTCCAACACCTTCCTATTCTCTGTTTCTAACCTTGAACTCATCTCTCAACCTAATCCACTCTCCTTTTCCTCTATGATTATTCTTGGCTTCTTTCCTTACCTGCAATTGGCCTCCCTTCTCTTACATTAGGCCTGCGTTTAGCCTCTACATGTACAAAACAAACAGATGTCAAAGGATACTGGTTATTTCCCTGACACCTCTGTTACAGGGCTGATGCAACCACTAAAGCCCCTCCTTTCCATTCTCTACCAAAATCCTGTGGTTGAATTGAGCCAAAGCCCAGAAGCTACACCTCTACACTTTATAAAGTTCTTATTAACTAATATCCCACCAATACATGGAGAAGTAAACTTCCCCATGGCATTGGGAATAGTAACAAGTCACAGGAAAGCTGGAGAACAAGTTCCAAGTCTTTGATCAGCCTGGGGAGAAGGGCTGTTTGTCTCTGACAACCTCACACTAGCTCTATAACAAAAATATCTCCTTTCCTTAGACTTTTTACTCTTATGCAA
>NW_005315686.1:0-995 GCF_000412655.1 Myotis brandtii
AAGTACCTGCCCTCATAGAGTTTACATTCAAGTGGAAAGAAACAAAGTTTATACACAATCTCAACTCCATTTTTTTCTAACCATCTCCCTTTTATCTTCTTCAATCCTTCTAGTAAGTACCTCCCGGATGGACAGTCACCAGGATGTCTAATCCATTCGTCCTACCCCCTTTTCACTGGCCCACACACTGCTATCGTTTCTTTCTCACCCAGCGTAAACTCCATATCAGACATTATACTCACTTCCTGGCATACAGGCTGCCTCTCCCTTCACACTTGCCTGACAAAGAAAAGCCTGAGATAAAGTCCATTTAAGCATCTAATAGTAATCTCACTAGACTGAAACCTCCAAGACAGTAGATATTTTTTTTAATGTTTTGTTCATTATAACAAAGACCAGAGTAGGCATTTAATGAATATTTGAATGAACGAATGAACAATACGCCAACTGGTAAGAAATGCAATTATGGAATACAAGAGTAATAGGAATAGAGTGACTGGAAGTAGATAGTAATATTTCAGTAGGATGGTCAGAAAAAGTTTTTATAAAGTGACGTTTGAAGAAACTTAAATGAAGGAATAAATTACATCCAACCAACAACTGCCTCTTTTTATTACTTTTACTTTGGAACTAATTTTCTTTGGGAATATAGAAATAATTTAATATTTTTCCTGTTTCCAGCTCTTTAGCTGTCATAGTGTTCCAAGACCAATTACTCTAAGATTAATTTTTAAACATAACTTTTTTGCTTTAAATGTAAATAAAGTATTTGCTTCTGTGTGCAGCCATCTGAACTAGTTTCCCTTGGTGCTCACCGAGTTAGGTCTGGCTCTGGGAGAGGCGTGAACAGCAGCTGATTAAGATACATCCCCATCAGCAGACAGCTCTGCCACTGACAGAAGATGTGAGCTGTGTCTAAATCCAGTCTCGGGCCCGGCCGCGTCTGCTCCTTCACTCTTTGGAACTCTTCATACAACATCTTAGCACCATCCTTC
>NW_005315687.1:0-995 GCF_000412655.1 Myotis brandtii
TGGTTGCCAGGAACTCCACATCCATCCAGTTGTGCACAATGTGGATGAACTTATTATGTGTCATTTATACGTCAATCAAGAAAGAAAGAACTGATCTCAGTAATAGAATGAGGGGAATACGGATGCATTTAATTAAGATCTTTATAAATAAACACTCACCAAAAACAATAATTTGTCGTAATATTGTCACTGTTTTTACTCTGTGCTCTTACTTTGGCTTAACGTGGTCTTTCAGTAGAATATGTTACCACTGGAAGGTACACAGCCACAGATAACGTGAAGCCACTCCAGGGAACCTTATCTTTCCTGGCCTCCTTGAGATGCTGCTGCCAGGAGCTCCCCTTCTCACTCATTCTTCAGCGGCGGGGGTCCTGAAACTCCTATGGCACAGTGCTGTTTTATGCCACTTTAAAATAGCAGTCCAAACTGCACTAATGTCTCTTTTCTGAAAGGAATCGTCTCACTTTGGGTTTGAATTGTGTCTGTTGCCATTTCTACAGGGGCTCAAATGCAACTGAAATGTGGGAGAGCCTGAGTGTGTACTGTGGCCACTTTACCTGTGTGACACAGGAACAGGAGTAAGCCAACTGAAATGCAAATCCTTGTTCTTGGGAGTAAATTACAAATGGAGAAAACAGGGTTACAGAGTAGCTTTAAGCTTCGGAAGGCTCATCCAAGACCTATTTCTTTCAGGTCTAAATTGCAGCCACACTGTTATCGAGGGTAATAAGGGGTTGCTGAGGCAAGCTGATTACAAGGTGCAGGTAAACAATGCTTTAAAAGCAGTGCCTGAGTAGAAGAACACACAACATTAATCACCTGAATTCAGAAAGACTCACGGAGGAAAGAGTAATTTCCCCAGTGCGGCCGCTCTCACTGACCCCTGCAGGGGGCCCACACGAGGATTCCTTTACAACACTAGTTCTTACTCTTTAATAATCATCACCAACTCATGTCAAGTCCTAATTGCTAGTCCACTGGGAAAAGAAAAAAAA
>NW_005315688.1:0-995 GCF_000412655.1 Myotis brandtii
TACTTCTTGCGTGAATTTTGGGACAGCCTTTATATTGTTGACTCACTAGCATTGTGCTCACAGCCTCTGCAGCCACAACTCACTCCCGAGGAAGCTGGTCTAGCACCTGCTTTCTCTCTAAGAAACACCACAGCCTCCTTGCCCTTAGGACATGAGCCAGCCCTTGCCCCTCGAGCTTGGGGACCACTCACATAGCAAAATCGCCACCAAAAAGCACAAAAATGCCAGAAAGGAGATGCTACACAGGCCATGAAAAGACACGCGCTTACCGCCAGAGTGGAAACAGGAAGGCAGAGGGTCACCTTGTTGGACGTCACGGGACGACCCTGCTGGACCCCGAGTTTCACTGCTCTGTGCATCGCGCATCAGCCTGTGACCTCACGCACCGGGAGTATTGACTTTGGAGCTGCAAATACATTTTAGCGAGCAGGCAAATTTGCGAATAGGGAGTCCATGAGTAGTGAGGAGCGCCTGTGTGCTCATTGCCGGTAGCAAATATTCATTCTATGTAGTGCATATGCATAGCTACCCTGGCTGTTGCTTCAGGGTTCAGGGAGACACCCCTTTGCCTAGAGGAGGAGGAGGAAAGGCCACAGCCTCATGTGCACCTCCACGGAGCCCCACGGAGTCTGGGTGCTGCAATAATACTATATGTATCAGGTCTTCAAAAGAGGCGCATTGCACTTATGCTGATCATGGTTTCTGTACCGAAGTCACTCCGAGCTGTGCGGCCTTGGGCAAGTTACTTAGATGCTCTGTGCCTCGTTTTACTTATGTGCAAGCGAGGGTGTTAATAGCCCCTTTCCCTCCAGGCTTTTGACAGGATTCACAAGTTAATTCATGACACGAGCTTAGAACAGTGTCGGGCACATAGCGACTGCTTAATGAGAACATAATGCTAGTCATTGTTATCACTAACACACCACTTCCCAATAGGCCAGGCCCCATTAATCAGGATGCCAATGTGGTCCCATGTACTCAGTGCCCATCAGCCC
>NW_005315689.1:0-996 GCF_000412655.1 Myotis brandtii
CGTCGGCCTCACCCCCGCGGGACCCCCTGCTTCACTTTACATTAAAGAAAGGGTAATCTGCTTTACCTCTTATTATAGGAATGTTTGTTGGTTGTGGATATTATATTATTCAGCAAACAATTACTCCTGCTCCACTATCTACCCTCCACACCTCCACGGGAAGAGTACATTTCGCCCCCACATTGATATTAGTTTTGGCTCTTGACTTGCTTTGGACAATTAAATGTGGATAAAAGTGAAATATGGAAGTTATAAGTGTAGGCCTTAAAAGACATCATGAGTTTTCACTTGAAAAACATGCCCCAGGTAGCTGTGGCCCTCTAGAGTGGACCCAAACTGAGGCAAGTGCTAGAGACCAAATTGATTCACAGCCTGAAGCAGAGGTGTCCTAGCTTCCTGTAGACTCATGCATGAGAGATAAAGGCTTGTTGCTGTATGTCGCTTTAAGTTTATATGAGTTCAGTAAGTCTTAGTCACTCAATAAGCCTTTATTTGTCATTTATTATGTGCCAAGCTTGTGGTAGATAAAGGACATGCAAAAGATCTAGACTTCCAAGAGCTTCTAGTCTAATGGAAGAGACAGATATGTACACAATGAGCCAGGTTTATACAAGGCACTGTCAGCCTTGTGATAAATGCAATAAAGGGGAAAAGTACAGCATCATCTGGCCTGAAGAGATCATGCCCATCTTGGAGGAGGTGAGCGTGTATCAGGAGTGACTTCATAAAGAGGATTGCTGAATACACTAATTGGAGATAATGCTTGTATAAGCTGCAGTGGTCTATGCCTCCATGTGTGTGCACGTGAGAGATTCTTGCCTCTCACACTGGGGATAGGTACTTGGGGTTATGCCTGAAGTAACTGTATAGCATAGTATGGGGGTAATATGTAAATATGCACAGCATAAGATAATTTTCAAAACAATTTCAAAATGTCATAAAACGCCCATTTACCAACGCCGTCTACATTCCTACAAATCTAAAAACCATATTAAA
>NW_005315690.1:0-996 GCF_000412655.1 Myotis brandtii
TTCTTGGTCACTGAGGGTTTTTGAGTTTGTACCCTTGTTTTCAAATTGAATCTTATTCTAAATAAGAAAAAATAATGGTATAGCTTACATGTAATGCTTTTGCACTTGACAACAATACACATTATATTGACATATGGGTAAGATAAAAATAAATAATGAAGTAGGACAGAGAGGTTAGCATAAATAACTAAAGAACCGTAGTAGAAAGTGATAAGTGCTATTTTAGTAGAATTCCATCATACCTTTAATTTACATGGATTGAAATATCTAGGATGGTTGTAAAAGACAGAAAGGATGACTGGACAGGAAATAGGTAGTTAAAGAAGAAAGTACAGGGGAACAGTATAGAAGGAAAGAGAAAGAGCTGCTAGTTCATGGGTCCCCCTTATACCACATCCACATTTTCATCAGAATGCGTGTGATAACTGTTGTAAGTGAATCTTCCATTCCAGCTGTTGGTCTCATTTATCTTGTGCCTTGCCTACTGCTGTCCATTGGAAATTAAGATGTGAATTTTTCTAACATCATGACCAAATCTGCTACTGCATTTGGTGTTTAACTGAATAAACAGGAATTTGTTTCCAACTTGGGAGAAAAATTGGCTAGACTCAACTTAGAAATTCCAGATCTTCTTTATAAGGTAATATAAAGTAGTTTTGATTAAATTAATCTTCAGCTTACATGCTGACATTACCTCGTGCAACTTTTCTATGTCTAGTAAGTTGCTGTGGTATACCAGAGAAAAGAGGCCTACCTTCCAGGCCGGAGGATCTGGAAATGTTTCATTGAGGAGATAGCATTTGAGTGGTCTCTCCAAAGGTGGTGGGAGTAGATCACCAGCTAGACCTGTGTTATCCAATATGATAGCAACTAACCACACGTGACAATTAAAATTAAACTAAAATAAAATGAATTCAGTCTCCCTTGCACTAGACACATTTCCAGAGCTTGTAAACTGTCTTGACCAGAGGCCATCAAGTGGAGAACATTTCTGTC
>NW_005315691.1:0-996 GCF_000412655.1 Myotis brandtii
CCAGGGATAACCAGACAGAGCTGGCTAAATATATCAGAAAGGCAACCGTGGTCTGTTCTAAAGTGAGTTTTGTCAGAAACTTCAAGGCCAGAGAGAACCATGGAGAAAAGGGGAAGGCGGGGGTGTGGTCTGAGGACAGAACTGCAAGTCAAGGACATCAATACGTAGTCCTACTGCTAATCTAGAGCTGCTGCTCAGAACTCAAGTTCGACCAGGCACTTCACCTTCCAGGGTGTTGGTGCCCTCGTCTGCAAGATATGAGGTACCTGCCTGCCTTATGGGTTGTTGCAAAATTATAAAGAATAAAGATAAAAGAAAGGAAAGCGTATGTGACTATGTCATGCTATTTCACTATAAAATAATAATAATAAGGAAAATAATAACAGCAAAAATAATAAGGTTTAAGCACTCACTGTTAAAACCCCTGTATCGAGTCCCAGCTATAAGATTCTGCAGTGGAGAAATCGTCATGCAGAGCGAGTTCTATCACTCGACAAGGAATACCTTGGTGGCCAGCCCGACTCCCTGAGCTCATTCCAGGAACACCTAGTGTTTACTGAGCTCGTCGTACTGTGTGCCAGGTGGAGACTGTGCTAAGTGCTCCCAAGGACCCTATGATGTACATATCATTGTACCATTACTCCTTCTGCAATTATAGAAACTCGTACCCAGAAGGGAAGGTCACGCAGCCAGTAGGTAGTGAAGCAGGAATGAAAACTAGTCAACCCAACTGAGAGCCTGGGCTCCTCTCTGCAATTCTACTTTGCCTCTTACCTGGAGCGGGCTCAGGTTTCTGCTCACCCCAATGTCCCCCTCTCCTGCTCATCCACCCTTCTCTCCCTCATCCATTTCCCCTTTCGGAGGGCACTGAATTCTTCCCAGCTTCCTCACGAGGTCTCTAGGTGGGAAAGCACATGGATCCCAGCACCGTGTGGCAGGAGACAAGAGAAAGAAACCCATATCTGGGGTTAACACACAGTTACTGATTTTTACTCT
>NW_005315692.1:0-996 GCF_000412655.1 Myotis brandtii
TGTATGCACGTGTGTGTGCATGTGTGTGCACACACAGAACCTGCACCCACACCGTCACCCCTCACCTCACGGCTGCACCCCAGAATCCCACACTGAGAGGCCAGCACCCCTTCCTTGTCCGTGTGCTCCCACACGACCTCTCGCTCAGGTTTATGCAAAGATCAGGTTCCGGGCCCAGGAGAAAACAGACACAAGATACGACCTGAGAAACAAGCACAGCCCTGGCCGTGTGGCTCCGTGGTCAGAGCGCCAGCCCTCACACCAAAGGGCTGCGGGTTCCCTCCCGCCCCCCATGGGGCGAGGGAGGGAGGCAACCAGTGGCTGTGGCTCGCTCACACTGATGTGGCCCCGTTTCTCCCCCTCCCTCCTCCCACTCCCTCTGAAAAGCCCTGGGAAAACAGCCTCGGTGAGGATTAACAGAAGAAGAAATACCTGAAGTGCCTGAGCACAACGCCAGGCAGGAGGCCCAGGGGAGAGGAAGCAGCTGAGCACGGGGAGCGCACGCACGGACAGCCACAGCCGCGAGGGGGAGCAGAGGAGATCCATCCCCCCCTCAGGCTGCGGGAAGGTTTGGGGGGCGGAGGGAAGCAGGCCCGGAGGCCCGGAAGGGAAATGAAGGCAGCCTTCTGAAGAAGTTTGGGGGAAGCACGTAGACTTTAAAATCTGTATTCCAGGGGTTTCACACGTTCCTGAGGAAGCAGAAGCTGTTCTAGCAGCAAACTGCTGCACACACCCAGGTCCCTCCACAGGTGGGACGGGCTGTGTCCCTGGAAGGTCAGCGGGGCCCCGGCCTCCGCACCGTGCACGTGACCTGACTTAGAAACAGGCCCTTGGCAGTCGTGACTAGTCAGGATGAGGTCGTGCTGGTTTGGGGTGGACCCTGAACCCCATGACTGGGGTCCTCCTAAGAGGAGGAGAGGTCGCCCAGAGCAGGGAAGAGGCCAGGGACAGGGAGGCAGGGATGGGAGGGACGCACCGCACACCAAGGGCACTGGG
>NW_005315693.1:0-996 GCF_000412655.1 Myotis brandtii
CTTCTCCTGAAACCCAAAGAGCCGGGGAAAGCTCGGCCCTTCCTCCCGCCTGGGGAGGGGACACTGGTTCTGAAGCAGGGAGGTGGGTGCCACAGCCTTCAGTACAGACGATACAGCTTCTAGGAAGTTCCTGAAAGGATCTGAGCGAGGAAAGGGCTGTGGCCTGTGGTCACGGTTCCAGTGGACAGAGGGTGGGAGAGGGGACAGCATGGGAAGGAGACCAGGCCTTCATTCAACAACACCGAAGGAGGGCCTTGGTGCCAGGCTCCCAGCTAGGGAGGCAGATGGATAAGAGTGCCTGGCCCTGGAGGGGCACTGTGGCCCCATGGAGGAGGCAGGCATGCAAACAGAGAAGGATAAAAGTGCCAGTAACTGCTGTAATGGAGGTCTGAGGAAGGCTGCTGTTGCACTGGGATTCAAGTTCATCTGTTTTTCCAGAAATTACACCCAGAGGGAGACTGCCACCCCACCCCCTTACTCCCCACTGAGGGTTTCTGTCTTTAGATGAGAACTTTAAGGGACAAAAGTCTTTGACCCTAAGCTGTGCTGTGACAGTAAGGCAGGAAGGATGCATGGGAAAAAAATCTAAGAGCCGGGGAAACCCAACAAGGCAAAGGGCTCAAGAGCTGCTGAGGAGGGAGAGGGGGGTGAAGGAGAGGAGGGGCTGAGCCAGGCCCCCGAGGGAGAATTCCAGGGCTGGGGCCACACTTAACCGCACAGGGACAGCAGAGGGTCCCCTTGCCTTCTTAAAGCGGACCAGCATCTGCTCCCCAGGCAGCAGAGCAATGGCCTACGGGCCTCTCCCTTCCACACATGCTGGTGCCTCGCAAACTGCAGGTGTTCATGGCCCTGCTTCCAGATCTCAAAGATGCCATGGCTTGTCTGGGGCACCATCAACTGGCTAACAGCATTTTTTTTTCTTTTCTTTCTTTTTTTTTCTGGCTAACAGTTTTTTTTAGGTTTTTTTTATTGTTTAAAGTATTACAAATAGTAGTA
>NW_005315694.1:0-996 GCF_000412655.1 Myotis brandtii
AATGATGGGGCCTCCCATTTGCATAGGTCTTTCCAGTCTACAGAATGGTTGGTGGCACATTATTTATGTTGTTTTAAAGTGGATCCCCATGACGAGCTGCGAGGTTGGTGGAGGCAGGTTTCATTATTGAGGGTGGGGTAGGATTCCTGCAGAAAAACAACGGAGGCTCCAGGAGGAAATAGCTGATTGACTCAGGGCTACACAGCTGGTAATGATCCGACCCAGGACTTTTGTTTTCAACAGCTTTAATAAGGCATAATTTACATGCTGTGAGGTTCACCCACTTTAAGTGTACAGTTTAATGTCCAAGCCAGGACTTTTCGCCCAACGCCCAGTGCTGGTTCTGCTACACCACCGTCCACCCCCATCTGTTCATTCCTGCTTCCCCCAGGGCCCAACAGGGCAATTCATGTCACTGGGACTCAATCCATGTTTGTGGAACAACCAGTAAATTGCAAACCTGGGCAATCAGAGGATTGGGTTTCTTGTCCTGGGTCATTGTGGGTTTTACCTCTCAGAAGTCACAGGAGGACTAGAGGTAGAATTTCTTCTTTCAAACCCACACCATGGGGATCTTAGCTTTTCCTGTCTTCTCTTTTCCTTGACCTCCCCTGCCCTTAGCAGGTACTTAGTAATAATAGAAGCTACATTGAACCATGACCTACTATGAACCAGACATTTTGTCAACATTAATTCTCTAAATTCTCATTAATTCTCTAAATCAATTTTCCAGGACATTAAAGACTATTCATCCTCTCATTGTAAAAAAAAAGCTATTATTATCCCTATTTTATAGATGATACATTTTAATAACGTCCCCACTGTTTATTAAGCAATTGGCAAGTGGCAAAGCCAAGGTCTGAACATGTGTTGTTCTGGCTCAGAAACCATATTCTTGTCATTGATCATCCTGCTTTCCCGGTGGAGAGAAGGGAGCATGGTCCCTTGGACTCTATTCCTATACTTGGGAGACAGTCCCTCCCAGGCTCCCCCCCC
>NW_005315695.1:0-996 GCF_000412655.1 Myotis brandtii
CCCTAGTACTTAGTCCAGCGTCCGTCACGCAGCGGTGTCCTGTAAGTGTGGGTTAAACAAACTGATGGGGGACAGCATAACCAAGGGTGTATCTGCTTTTGGTCCCAGGAGAATGTTATTTCATTGGAAGAGGAGCTTGCCCTGGTGAGGAGGTCATCCAGCCCTGCTTGGGAGCCCATCCTGGCACCACTACCATCATTATCATCACCACTTATGACTAAGCTACAGACAGGACATATACGAGTAGATGCCACACTTAACCCAGGCCTTTTTCAGCGTAGCATCAGGTCTTGGAAACCTAATACAATCCAGAGGAAGGCACCAGGAAGACACAAGAGCAGGGTAACATTCATTGCTGCTCATTGTGCCTAATTCCCCAGTGAATCAAACGTGAGACAATAGAGACGCTTCAGCCAAACCCTTGGCTGATAGAAATGGAATTAGCCTGGTTCAAGTCCAAATGATTTGTTGTCTTTGCTGGAATGAGTCTCAGAAATGCCACAGAGTGCCAGAGATGCCAGGGCTGTTGTGTTTACTCTGTGTGGACAGGCCATTAGAGGCACAACGATTTGTTTTTCTTTCAAATAAATTGTTTTCTGATTCCTGAGCCTGGCAGAACAGGATGAGTGTCCCTCAGCAGGGCTCGGTGTCTGTGGGGGTGTTGGGCCAGGTGTGGCTGGTGAGGCCTTCCTCCACCCCTGGAATGTGGCCTCCCACTCCTACTGGGTGACCTCTCCACAGGGGTCCCCTTTTTACCCTTGAGGAAATGCAGGCAGAAAGAAGCCATGCAATTACTCGGGGTCTCAAGCCCTAAGTGACAGATCCTTTACACAGGTGGGGATGCTAAGTCAGTCCATGTATCCTCTTAGTCCTCCAAACAGCACATATAAAACAGTCAATAAATGCTAGCATTATTCTGGGGCTATCGGTGATGATTAGGGCCAGAGAATTATGGTTACCTTTACTCTTACTACCCTCAGATGGTGATGGAGCTCA
>NW_005315696.1:0-996 GCF_000412655.1 Myotis brandtii
CTGACATGACCCTTCAGAGGCAGCCCCAGGCACGGTGCTGGTGAGGGTCAGGAGCTCAGCGGGGCTGTGCTAAATGAAGACATTTGGTAACCCCTTCTAGCCCAGTGCCCTGAACTTCTGAGGTACCCACTAATCATATTTACTGACTGGTTGTGAAGTGAAAAGGCAGAGTTTTTATTCTAAGATGTGGTTCATATGACACACAGAAATTCTCAGATTAATTCTCAGATTCTTATTTCCTTCTCTTTTTAGCTTTCTGTAAATGCTTATTGGCCCTGGAATAGAAGAATCAGGGAAGAATCCCTCATCCACTCCCAAATTCCTTCCATGTCAATTTGACACAAAGCCTCTAAACCTTCAGTTCAAATCTCTGGATGCATACATCTCTGTGATTAAATTCAACAAGTCACTGCGGGGAAAAGACAGTGGAGCAGCTCGGCTGGTCGGTGCCTGCACACGCACACTCGCTCCTAGGTAGGACTTCTAAATACGGAATCAGGAGTGCTACTTAACTTCTTAATGAAGGAAACAGATTCCCCAGCCCCCTCAGTAGAGATGCTGCTCAGCTGTGCCAGCTATGAAACACAGGTTTCTGCCCTGTTTTGCTGACTGATGATTCAGTAGGGTCCCCCACAGATGGCAGGCTTGGTACCCAAAGGCAGCCACATTGCCAAACAGATCACTGTTTTCTGTTTTCCTTTGGTGCAGTGAAAGTGGGGTGGGGAGAGGGGGACAAAAGAAACAAATGAGTTCACCTGCTTCAGGAAATCGTTGCACCACCCTGTCGCCCAACACCAAATCCCAGGCCCTGTTTTCGGCCTCACAGCTGCTGCTGCCTGGCACACACAGCTGTTGCCACTGACTTCTAATGAGCTGCAGTTAGCAGGGTAGGAAGAAGGGAAGGGTTCCGATGTCACTGATGAGGGGGCACGAAGACAGGCGCTCAGCAAAGCTGGCAGAGCAGATGATAGAAGGAGGGCAGAGCCAGATGACAGC
>NW_005315697.1:0-996 GCF_000412655.1 Myotis brandtii
TGTCCATGGGTTATACATATAAGTTCTTTGGTTAATCCCCCGCTCTGCGCCCCCACACACACACACACCTTCCTCTGAGATTCCTCAGTTCCATGCTTCTATGTCTCTGGACATATTAGTACCTTTTGAATAGCTCCAATTTTCCCTGGGCCAACCCAGTGCCTGAGATCTGTCTTTTCTGTCTAGATTCCATAGTTTAATGGCTTTTTACAAAATTACCTTTTCCTCCAACCGTCCAACGTGTTTCATGCTGTATTAAGTAGAGCTCTCAAAAGTTCTTGCTTCTGAAAGAATGTCTAGCTGTCAAAAGAACTACATAAATGTGTCAGAAATACTCCAACTCAAAGCTTGACTGTGGGATTATTAAGGCTGTCTTCTGCACCTGGGAAAAGTTTTATGCTTTATTATTTGTATTCCTAACCTGAATGGGGATTCCAGGAATCCATCCCGTCTGTCATTGGGATTATCAATTAATCGTAACCATTCCACCATTACCTTTATTTCTTAAACAACAAAAAGGTCATGATCAGTTGTCATTGCAGTTACTGATAGAAGTGTAGTTTCTTGCGTACTGTTAATATTTTAGTTTTTAATGGAACGAGAAAACCTTTTTGGAATCTTATATTGTCACTCATACATTTGACTTAGCATCTTAGAGAAAGAAATACCTTTGTACTTGTCTTTGTGGTTTTTCAAATATTGAGGAAATTCTGGGAAGTAAGACCCATTTCCTCCTGAATTCCCGGAAACAATCAATGTTGGGGCATGTCTGACAACTGTCCGATTTCGGTCCTCAGAGCATGTCAATCATGTCCATGTCCATCATGTGATACAACAGAGCTGCAGCAGCCCCGTGGTGGGAGAGCCTTTCCCAGGGTTTTGCTAATAAATTACAAGTTTATGTCCAGTGCGTTTTTACTCTTTATGACAAGAGAGAGAATGTGTTTATGGTAGAGAGGAAGCAGCACTAGTTAGATGAGCAGCGGAAGAGACAGA
>NW_005315698.1:0-996 GCF_000412655.1 Myotis brandtii
GATTGGTTGCCTCCAGAATGTGCCTCAACTAGGGCTGAGGATCAAGTCTACAACCTAGTTCCGTGCCCTCGACCAGAATTGAACCCACAGCCTTTCAGTCCAATGCTATATTTACTGAGCCAAACTGGCTAGGGCAAGCCTGTTCTTGAATCAATTAAAAAACGTGTTGCCTGGCTCAGTGGTTGAGTGTTAACCCATGAACCAAGAGTTCATTGGTTAGATTCCCAGTCAGGGCACATGCCCCAGGATTGTGGGCTTGATCTCCAGTAGGAGATGTGCAGGAGTCAGCTGATCAGTGATGTTTCTTTCTCTCATCGATGTTTCTACCCTCTCTGTCCCTCTGCCTTCATCTCTCTTAAAACTCAATTAAAATAAACAAACAAACCTGTTGTACACCACAGCAACAACATCCTCTCCCTACCTCTTATTTCCCCCATCCCTCTTCTAGTCGATTTACCTCTCTTCATAAAACAGCACCATCTGCTCCCACGATACTCACTCACTCATGCCCAAATGAGGAGGATGTAATAATCTCACCGTAAGGAAGAAAGAGGCCCAAGTATAAGGCAATCAACCCATTCTCGAGGCTCAGCAAATCTCCACATGGGTAAGTGAGCCTGATACAGAGGCACCATTGCTAGCCCAGCTTTTCCTGTGCAGACTTTTTACATAGTGCATAACTTATAGAGGGATAATGAGTGGTACCTGTCCCTGCATAACCATCCCATTATACCTTTACAAGTCCTAACACTAAACTGATGCTGGGAAGGAAATAAAAAAGAGACAATAGTTTTAAGTATGATATTCAAAAGGAAATGCAGAATGTTCTGCAGCTTATATATCAGAGATATGATAGAAAAAAAATCTAAGAAGCTCTAACCCTTCTTTAAATTGACATTCTAAATCCGATGACATCTTATTAATAGGTTACTACAAAATCAAAATGGGTCTTCTAAATCAGAAGGTTACCCATCATTGGAACAAGCTTGACCAGGA
>NW_005315699.1:0-996 GCF_000412655.1 Myotis brandtii
GCTAGGGCTCCAGCAGCTTACAGTGAGTGTGTGCTGACTCACTAGCAGCGTAATGATCAGGTTTCAAGAATGATTGATCTGCCATGGAGTCTGTGGAATAATACAGAACAAATATCATGGCAAAGAGATCACAAGACCAAGCAAATAGCATGCCCTGGGCAGAGGAAATATGAATGTTAAAAACAAATCACATCCAGTTTGCCAGGGAGCCAGATCAAAAGTTTCGGAGCTTTAATTTCTCTGATGCTAGCAGAGGTGCGAGTGATCAACCCCCTCTTCTCTTACTTTCCCCTCAAAATATGGAGAGGTAAATCCACAAAACGAGGACAGTCACCTTAAAGTCTGGCTTGATTTTACGCAGATAAAGTGAAAACCCACCTGCAGAGCTAATGTTTAAGGTTTATAACTTCAGGGCACTCCCTTGCCATGGCACCCTGGGACTCAGCACTAAGTAATTGTCTGAAATTTACCAAAAGCATGTGCTGACACTGCTACACTTTGAAATAAAACCTTCATCTGTTTACAACCTCTCACTTCTCTGGAGCTCAGCAATCCGCAGCCTCTTGGGAATACAGCTAAGAAACCCGAGTCTATGAGAAAATGAAACAGATGGTATAAGAACTCATGTATTTTCCCCCCTAGGAAGCCCAGACTCCCCGCTGGGTCCTGACTCACAGCTCCTGTGTCCTGCGGGACACACAGCCTAATAAGCATGCTACCTGGCTTCCAGCTTACAGGCGTCTTGGAACTGTACAAGCAGGAAGAGGGCCTGCGGACTGGCACGCGAACAGCAACAGGAAGGGATGATTGTCACCCTGCCAGCAAGAGAGGGGGCAGAATTCTACCAAAGATAGACAGGGACTCCCACAAAGCTGGTTTTCGCAGACATTTACAGGGTGGACAAAGACCCATGTACCTTAGCAAGCCCTCGTTAAAGTACCACGTCTTCACTCAACATGGATGCGAGACATACTCTGTCACCCTTGCATCAGGACT
>NW_005315700.1:0-996 GCF_000412655.1 Myotis brandtii
CCCCGTCACATAAGGACACAATGCATCTTTCAGACCAGTCACATAAACCAGCGAGCTGGGCTGCTTAGATCTGGAGTCAGCTAGCTGCCACAGCTTGTCGTTGGAGAAAGCTCTTTGGAAAAACCCGAGTTTAATAAGTATCTGATCTTAGACAGTGAGGCCACAGACATAGAAACAATGATCTCGCACTGAGGGCCACTTGGTTTTCGGTAGGTTGCTGCTTTCTTCTCAGTCCACAAGAGCTCAGTGAGCAACCCTCATAGGCCAAGTGGTACTGGGTACCGTGGGTGCAGAGTTGGAGTTGCTTGTGGTCTTGAATTAATTTCTCATTTTTTGTGGCCCCTGGAATTTTCCACTTCTCAGAAGCTTCCTGGGGTTGAGGAATGAGGATCTGAATCCTTCAAGCTTCTCCCCTCACCATCCAGATTTATATGAGACAGAAAGTGTTGGGAAGCCACTTTGAGAACCTGCCCTGCTCCGTGCTCCGAACTTAGCTCTGGGGATGGAGTTTTCTTACTGCTCTTGCTCATTGCTCAGATCTTGTTTTTAGAAACATCTTATGCAACAAGTCGCCAGTGATTGTGAAAATGGGGTAATCTAAGCATGGGATCTCACCTCACTGCCCTTCTCTCTCTACTTGGAAAGGGAAGTATGGGTGCAGGAGGAGTCTATGCATGCCTTTGAACTTCAGGCCTGGTCCTCAAGGTCATGAAGTTTGGCTTGTGAAGGAAATAATGAAATTCCAAAAGCATAGGAAAATCCTAGGAACACATGTGAATGTCATGTATAGATTTGGGTGGTATAAGCTTCTTTCTCTTTTTTTTTTTTTAATCCTCACTGTAAGATATCTCCCCCGCCGCCCCCCCCCATTGATTTCTAGAGAAAATGGAAGGGAGGAAGGAGGGGGAGAGAGAGAAACATCCACGTGAGAGAGACACGTTAATTGGTTGCCTCCCACCTGCGCCCCTACGGAGGCTGGGGAACCTGCAACTGAGG
>NW_005315701.1:0-996 GCF_000412655.1 Myotis brandtii
AGCCACTTCCTCATGGCGGGATAAGCTCGCCCTTTCTAGTTCCTCAAGCCTCTTTATCCCCTTGGCTGTGAGCACGAATAATCCAGGGCTCGCATAGGCGTGGATGTCCACAGCCTTCACAAGACCACCGTGTACTGTCTTGTCAGAGCAGAGACTGAGGCACTGTATTCTACAGAGCTGGTTCTAGAAGCTTCCCTGGGATCTCTGTGGAGTGAGCCTTGGGGCAGGTCTGCCGGGCCTTTCAGTCAGCAATCCGGCTTTTAAACCTGGTTCTCTCCCTGTTTCGCTAACGAGAGAAAGGGTGTGCCTGAGATCACTTGGACAAACAGCCAGTTTCACTGCTTCTCGTTAGGCACAGGTGGTAGCGGTGGGTGGAACTCCACTCCCCAGTGCTCTGTTGGTGAGCAGAGGGCCAGGGAGGGAGAGGACCCAGCAGGCGCAAAGGATATGCTTATCCTCCGCCGAGTGGGGAAGGGGACAGAGGGAGGAAGACTTGAGCCTGAGAGGAGAGCAGTGGCCTGCCCTGGTGGAGGCCTGAGGTGTGGTGTTCCCGGGCTTCCTGCTCTCCGAGAGGGTGGCCTTCACCGAGGATGACGAGTGGGGGCACAGGTCAGAGGATGCTATGGGGGGAGTGGCAGTCTGCCTGCCTGTGGGCACTGACCATCCCTGACTTTCCACCCACACTCTCCGGAGCCGCCACCGTTATCCTTTGCCCTCTGCGTTTCCTCCACCCACCGGGGCTGCCTCTGTGCCCTCCCTCCCGGGGCTGTGAGGATGGCAGGGTGCCCTGCAGCCCTGGATGGCAGCCCCAGCTCTGGGTTCCCGTGAGGGTGTAAGTGTGAGCGTGTGTAAGTGTGTGTGCAGGGCTGGGCTGGGGGTCATCTAATGGCCACAGCACAGAAGTAGAAAGCTTCGAGAGCGCGGGGCCGCCTGGAGTCACACCAACAGCCTGGAGCCCAGAGCACCTGTCGCTGGGATGCACCACCAGCCTCAACA
>NW_005315702.1:0-996 GCF_000412655.1 Myotis brandtii
CCCAGGAGATTAGAAAAAACATAATTGCTAGAAGCTGACCTTGCACAAAAGAACACACAACAAAACAACCCTCAGCGCAATCACTCACCCTCCCTGTCCCGAGGGTAGCAGCTCAGCCCCAGGAAGTTAGAAACACAGGAGCGAATTTCAGGGGCACCAGCTGAAGGGTGGGGCTACCTTGTGGGGAGGCAGAGGGGAGACATCCTCCTCCCCCACCTGAGCAGGCACAGCCACTTAACTTGGAGCCTTGGCAAGGCCCTTCTGGGGTCCAAGGCTCTAAAATGTTGATGCAGGAGACATTTAGGAGCTGGGAAAGGAAACTGACTTTGCACAGAGAGCAGGAAAGCAAGCTGGGGCAGGGTTTCTCCAGGAGCGGCCGCCACACCTGCTTGGGGGATGAGGACCAGGGCACTGTTTATCAACCCAATGATTTCCAAATTTGCGCCAGTAAAAATCACCTGGTGTTTGTGTTAAAATGACAGGTTCCTGGGCCCCCTCTAAATTAGAATCTCCAGCAAAGGGCCTGAGGACCTATACATACTTTTTAAACGAGTGCCTGGAGGTTTCTTGTGGTCACACAGATGTGGAAATGACTGGTTTAGAGCACCATTGCTTTCCCTATTGAGGCCCCTGTGAAGTGTCTGGCCTCAGGCAAGTCAATTTCTTCTCTGAGCCTCCATGTCCACGTCTGTACAGTGGGGATGAGATCCCTGCCTCTCAAGGGGCACGGTGTTTGAGGAAGAAGTAAGATGAGTGTGTCAGGTGCATAAACAGTGCTGGCACGAAGGGGTGTGAAGTCCTGCCCTCAAAGGTGTGGGAAGGCTGCTGCCCTTCAAACCAGTGCTCCCCCGCTACCCCCCGCCACCCCCAGCCCAGGTGCCTGGAGTCCCTCTTCCCAAGGGTGCTCAGGCTCTGTTCCAAGGCCACCCTGAGTGACTTTGCCCTGCGGCCATAAAAACCCTCCACAGGAGGGAGGACAGTCCCTTACCTGCCTTC
>NW_005315703.1:0-996 GCF_000412655.1 Myotis brandtii
ATTTCTGCTTCTCGTGGTCACTGAAGATAACACACACACAAATGTGTCCTCAGTACATCTTCTTGTTTTATTTCCCTCCGCTGCAACTTCCTTTTCTCCTTCCTCAAGTCCAAAACCCCAGCCCCCAATACTCCAGCCACAGGACCAGTCATCGGTTATTATCTTTTGCTACTTCTACATGATTGTCCATAGTTCCCACTGTCTATCAAGTCTATCTTTGATGGAAAAAAGCCCCTCTCCTCCCAGCCCAGTGATGGCATCCCCTAGCACTGTTTCTTGTTGATCTTACAGAAAGGAACAGAGGCCTGATGTGATCCATGGCTGAGTTCTGGAGGCCCCAGAAGACAATCCCCGGCTGTCTTGATCTTCAGCCACCCTAGTTCCTAACATCAGATCACAGTCACACGGTTCTTGATGTACACATGGTAGGGGTCACTGCGCTTGTCCACTTTGCGGGAGCGGGTGTATCCCAGGATGAGACTGCCCACAGTGGCAGCAAATAGGAACATGACGAAGAGAATATACATGTAGGAGTTGTCATCGCGGCCGGGAAGGTTAGCCCGCCGCTCCTCAGTCAGGTTGTCTGGCCCTGGCCGGCAGAGCAAGTTGCTGTGAAGAGTGGCATTTAGAGCCTTCAGAACAGCGTGCAGACTGTGATACCAGGTCTCAGTCCCATTGGAGGTCTCCATAGCAACAGGGATTCAGGTGGGGAAGAACTGGAGGACACTCTGGTGGCAACAGAAAAAGGAAGGATGGTTTCCATTACCTGCAGCTTGACTGATCTCACTCCTTCAGACCCCAGCTAAAACCCCAACATCACAGCTTATTGTACTTGTTTACTTGTCTGTTTCGCCACTAGATGGCAAGCTCCATGAAGGCAGGGACTATGTTTTACTCACTGTTATATACAAGCCCTCATGACAGCACTCAATAGATGCTCAATAAGTACCTGTGGAATAAAGCCTTCCTTGGCCATTGCAACCCATCTGTCTTTTT
>NW_005315704.1:0-996 GCF_000412655.1 Myotis brandtii
AATGGGTTTCTCATAGGATTGTTAAGAATGTTAGATACGACAGGACACACCGGCTTCCGTTCCTGGCAGATCAGAATGCCTTTACATGCATCGTCTCCCTGTCAGGCCGCTATCGATGCCTAATATAGATGAGGAAAGCGTGACTTAAATATCAGCAAGTACCCTCCCAAGGCAGGACTCGTGTCAAGGAAGCCTGTCTCCAAAGCCTGCTAACCACTAGCGTTTTCTAAGAATGACGTCAACAAACAAACACAAATTCAGGCATTCTTCCTCGTGTGTACAAATACAACTCAAATATATATAGCGACACATTTTTAAAAAATGTAAATTGTTTGCTGCTAGACTGCAGGAGCCATGTTAGTAAAGTGACCATTTAAAAATGCACGTTTCTAAGGCCGAGAAAGATCCCAGTGGGGGCTCAATCAATGATGTTAAAGGAGGAGTGATTGGCTGAACCTGACATCAAGACAAGGAGGCAGAGTGCTTCCAGCCAAATGACTGTTTCCTTGTCAGTGTGAGCCCCTGGCAGCCTCATCTCGCCTGCAGCTCTTGCAGCGTGAGCCCCACCAGCCCGGCGAGACGCACAAGTTCCAACGGGTCACTGATTGGAGATGAAGTCGTTTCCATGGCACCAGGGCATCCGGAGACTCCTAATGTGGGTCCCTTACATGGTGATGGCAGGGCATGCTGCCAACATCACCCAGTTTTTCAAGTGAAGTCGCTTCTAGCCACCCAGCTGATGTTTCACGAAAAGGAAATAAGGTGTCACCAGGCCAGTCTGTAAATGAAGCTGTAATCCAGTTTTGCTCCTATTCAAAGAGCAACCGTTTATTCTAGGGGGCTCTGGGCTCCTGTCCCATGTCTCCAGGCTTCCTCTCATGCTCTTGCTGACCCGACCCTTCACCCTTCACTGCATCTCCTTGTCCCAAAGACGGTGAGCAGGGAATGAGATGGGGGTCACCAGGTGAGATGACGTTCCTGCTTTACCTTGAGCCA
>NW_005315705.1:0-996 GCF_000412655.1 Myotis brandtii
TTTGAGTTTGCACAACAGTCATATAGGCCTTCCCTAACTAGTCAGGTTAGCATATGGTCCCTTTCGTCCTCATTTGTCAATAGCATGCTACAGGCTTTGTGGTAGTTTATGAAACCTATATTAGCAGCTTAGACATTTTTGTTTTATTCTGAGTTTGTATCTGGATAAATTCCCAGACAAGTGAGCTGGTAAGTCAAACATTATCGTATGCATATTAACTCAAATTTTAGAAGACTATCACCTCCCATGGAAGCAAGACTACATGTAATTCAGTACTTAGAAAATGAAACTACTAGAATTTCTAATACAATTTATTATCCAAAGCTAAATTTCATTACTCTGAAGCACACATATGGACATTGCTCAATTCCTTCTAAAATAACTGGCCCTTTTTAAAAAGAGGGGCAAACTTTAACTGGGATGCTGATTTTATTCTGAGGAGAGATTGATGTTGGTTGGTGTTGAGGTTCTGGTATTAGTAGGATTCTTTTTCCCATAGGTTTGTAGTAGCAGCCTAGGGTATTGACTATAAATTATCTTGTTGTAGATTAATACTATGTGTTTAATCAGCTTCCAAGTTGCTGTATGACCTTGATTAGTTTATTATTGTGAACATTTAGTTAATATCTAATACTGCTTTCCTTAAAGATTAAACTATAAGATGGGGTTCTGGTTTTTTATAACTTGTTTAATAGTTCTATATAAATTTTAAGTAATTTTATCTTACGTGTATACTTGTTTCTACATGTGCAGTAGTAGAATGATAAAAATGAAGATTGTAATAAACATGAATATGTGATGGTATTATTAGGCAGGTTTGCCAATTGGTATGTCCAATAATTGTGCTGTCTCCAGATAGCTTGAAGGACAAATTACTATTGTAGTATTTCCTACTGATTTTTTTATTAAATATTTTGTCCAGTTTCTCTATACATATTAATTTATTTTTATATACATATTAATTTATTTCAGAGAAGAAGGGAGAGGGAGAGATAG
>NW_005315706.1:0-996 GCF_000412655.1 Myotis brandtii
CCTTTTGGTGTACAGGACAATGTGCCAACCAACTGAGACCCCCCTGACAGGGCAACTTGCTTCAGAATTTTAACTAGAGCTGGCCCTGAGTGACTTGGAGCAAAGAGAATATCCAGATGGAGGCGCAGATCTACTGAGTAGACTTTGTCCCAGTTCACTGCAAGAGAGTGAACGAGGTACTTCACCTCAGAACAACCTCTTCCATTCTCATCTGAAAATGAGAACCAGTGATCCAAGTCTATAGTCAAATACGTACTTTCCTAATCCAGGTCAGAATTGCTGCTTCCAGAACTACATACCTATATTATACAAAGAGAAGGCGCCTTTTCAAAAAGAGATCTTACTTCAGTTTATTTTTGCCAAATGCTCTCCTTCTCCTCCCTGCTAAACGTGGTTGTGTCTGAACATGTACCACCTGAGCTCCTGGATCGCCCAGAGCCTTGACCTGATGATGCCACCTTTACCCAGAAAACAACCTGCTAGCCCAAGCCCAGGTTCCATGGTTTCTGCCTCAGTAAATACAGAGAAGTTCCTGCTCTCACTTCGGAGACTTCCAGGTAATGGAAGAAGTCTTATGGGTTAGGCAAGTCCTGGTATGGCTTTTAAAGATGTGAAGCTTTGGGGGGCCGGGGGCAGGGAGTGGCAGGCTCCACAGACAGAGCGCCGGGAACCGGGAAGGACAGCCAAGAGGGACTCCTGCCTGAAGTTACCTCTTTGGAGCCTCATTACTTGAAAACAAAGAGCAGGGGAGGAAGGGAAAGAAATACACATTGAAGGTACATTTAAAAAGCTTTCCCCTGGCCAGTGGTGCTCAGTGGTCATATTGTCAGACCCCAGGTAGGCCTGTGCACCTAAGGGTCATGGGTTCCATTCCTGGTCAAGGACAAGTACCTCGGTTGCAGGTTCGATCACCAGCTGGTTGGGATACGTGCAGGAGGCAACCAAATGATGTATATGTATCACTCTCACATCAATGTTTCTTTCTCTCTCTCTCTC
>NW_005315707.1:0-996 GCF_000412655.1 Myotis brandtii
CTTTAGCAAAGATATGCTAAACACCTGAACTTGGACTTGGGCAGTTGGGGCAGCTAAGGAAGGGGCCCTGCTAGGAACCAGCAGCCTGGGAAAGAGAGCTACTCCCCAAAACAGCTGCCGGAGGGACCTGCGGGCCTCCGAGCTGCAGGTGGGATTTGTGAAGCCAGCAAGCATTCCCAGCCCTTCCCAGAATGACCTTGGACAGGAGTGGGTTTCCTGTGATCTTCGGGGTGGGGAGTCAGAAAGCATTATAATTTGGATATAAAAGAAAATATAAACTTATTTTGTGCTCCAGCCGGGAAGTGGGATGCATGTGCTAATAATATGGGTATTGTTACATTAAAAAAAAGAGGGAAGTATCATACATTGTGCTTTATAAACTGATTGTTTCACTTAAGAATATGTTATGGAGAATTTCCCGTAACATTAAATCTTTTTAGGCAACAATTTTAAAATGGCTGCCACATATTCAAATGCATAGATGTGCTGTGATTTATTCAACCAATTTATTTCCAGTGTCATGATTATACCCAGGACTGTGATGAATACTTTCACTGCTAAATCTTTAAATACACCCGTGATCTATTTAGACTAAAATCCTTGAAGCACAATTTCTAGGTCAAAGGACATTTTGCCATATTTTCCTGCCTCAAAATTGTGTTTCCACTGGCAGCCCTGAACACTTGGTAATACTATTATTACAATTACTTTTTAAAGTTTGTGCCTGTCGATGGCAAAATAAGCAGGGCCTCTCCCGGCAGCACAGCACACCTGCTCAGGTGTGACAGTCAGGAGGCACTTTGCAGAGAATTTAAACATCATCAGATGTGCTCAGGTCGGGCTGCTTTTGGTCAGCACCATGTGTCAACAGTCCTAAACATTACGGGTTATAAATACTCCTGAAAGACTGTCCTTTTTTGGTCTAATTTCTAAACAATTCCAGTTAATGTTGAGTTTCATAAGCTATATGTGACCTTACCATTGGTGCATTTTTTT
>NW_005315708.1:0-996 GCF_000412655.1 Myotis brandtii
CCTTCCTTCCTTCCTTCCTTCCTTCCTTCCACTAATAAGATAAGCCCCACCGTTTTATTAAGTTACAAAATGCTTCATAGCAGTTGTGGGTATAAAGTGTGTGTGGGGGGAAGGAGGGGGGTGGAGAGGGGGAAGTCACACAAAGAAACCCAGAGTCATTTTATCAATAAAGTAGGTTACTTACGATTTCAGAACACCAAGGGTAATATAATGCAAGTTCCTTCATTTTATCCTTAACTAGTCTTCAGGTGGGGAGCATGGAAATACTTAGATGACTAGAGAATAAAACTTGAACAGAAGATTTGTCTTTTCAACCTCTGAAATCTCATCTTTCTAAAGGTTAAGGTTTTCATTAATTCCCCGGGTGGCTCCTTCATGGAGTTGAGAGCCCAGTCAGAGCCAGGTTGAAGTGTGAAATACTACATACATTCCCTTTTGCTGATGTTAATGGGGTTTAAACTATGGAAGCCAGAAAAATGTAGATGTAATTTTCACCCCATCTACCCAACATGATTCAGTTTGCCCTCAGTATGACCTTTTTAGCTATTACTGAAACTTTATCCAATGAGTAATCCTTCTAGTGAAAAATTGACAACACATTTTTTTAAATATCCTGTTTTAAATAGTCCATGAAGAACTGCACTGTTTAACTTAAAATCTTGTGAAACTAAGAAATGTAACTATAGTCACATACATTTTTCACCTTTTATGTGGACAATATAAAAAAGTCTAACAACACTGTGTAATGGCACAGCTCTGGGGAGAGAGGAAACACCCCCCTCCCCATACATTATTGATAGGAAAATATGGGATAAAATGGGAGGAGCTCTGTGGGGAGAAATTTGACAATATCTATAAGTTGACAATGCATACATCTTTTGCTCCCGGAATTCCATTTCTAGGAATGTATTCCACAGACACATTGACACATTTGTGTAAAGATAAATGAACAAGAAATATTGAAGGGGAGAGTGGATGTTGTCAGAAGCCTGAAAA
>NW_005315709.1:0-996 GCF_000412655.1 Myotis brandtii
TAATTCTATCACCTCGTGATATTGTAGCCATTGTATTGTAGCAACATGTGTTAACTCACATGTAAACCAACCTATTGCACTGCCATTCATATAGAAGTGGAGCACTAATTATGTATAGTACATAATACTTGGTAATGATAATAGATGACAATGTTACTGGTTTATGTATTTACTGTACTGTATGTTTTAATTATTTTTTAGAGTGTACTCTTCCTACTTAACAAAAAGTGCCATAAAATAGTATGCCATGTCACACTAGCAGCAACCTCATACTTCTCATATCTCTTAATTGAATCATTTTCACTTGTGCTTGATTTGATCTCATGCTGTTTTATAAATTTAGGATAGCCTAAGTGCTTATAAAGTCTACAGTAGTGTGGCATGATGTCCTACACTGTCACATGACTCACCACTCACTCATTGACTCAGCCATTGCAACTTCCGGTCCTGCAAGCTCCAGTCATTATAAATGCCCTATACAGGTGTACCGTTTTATCTCTTTTATTCTTTATTTTTACTGTACTTTTCATATATTTAGATATGTTCAAATACCTAAGTACTTACTATTGTTATAATTGCCTACAATATAGTAAGTGACTAGCTGTGCACAGGTTTGTAGCTTAAGAACAATAGGCTACCACTATATCATATAGCCTAGTGTGTAGTACGTTTTGCCATCTAGCTTTGTGTGTGTTCTCACAATGACAAAAGCACCTAATAATGCATTTCTCAAAATGTATCGCTGTCATTAAGCAGTGCATGACTGTATAAATACTATAGTCACCATTCTATACATTACTCCCCTCCCCCAGAACTCATTTATTTTATAACTGGAAGTCTGTACCTTTTCACCACCTTCATCACCTACTTCCCTCCTCCCCCCACCTCTTCTAGCAACCAACAATTTGTTTTCTGCTTTATGAGTTTTATTTTTAAAGATTCCACATAAAAGTGAAATTATACAGAATTTGCCTTTCTCTGTCTGACTTATTTCAC
>NW_005315710.1:0-996 GCF_000412655.1 Myotis brandtii
ATTCTCTCTCATTGATGTTTCTATTTCTCTCTCCCTTTCCTCTCCTCAACTGAAATCAATAAAAAGATAAAAAAAATAAAATGTGTATAATGCATTGAGTTAGAAATTGATGAATAATCATCTATTACAGGGGCGAAATCACTTTTTGCCTTGAGCCCAACTCCAGCCATCTGGTGTTGCCTGCCTCCAGCCCCTCCGCTGAGCAGGTTTCCAGCAGAGTCCAGAGAATGTTGGGACTCATTAGTGACGTCTGCTATAGTATGAGAGGGGGGAGGGGCGGCAGGACAGCCACATTTTTGCTGGCTTTTTGTTTGTTTTTTAAGCTATCCAAAACATACAAGAGCATTACGAGGGAGTTTTCAATAGTTTATCAGAAAGAATTGTGAAATTCTACTTGACTTTAAATTGACTATAATCACTGAACCAGTGCTCTTAAGGACATTACATTTGGACGTTATGCGGAAGGATTTCAGACTCTTACCCGAGAATCGTCGACATCCACATTCGCAAACACTACATTTTGGTAATGCATAGACATTGCCTTGAAAAATAAAATAAAAATTTCCTGTTAGCTTAGTGTTAATATTAAACTACACATTAGAGGTATCTTTTGGCAAAACCAAGAAATGAACAAAAAGGTTGTTTAAGACAGCTAAGCATCATTCTGGCCTTACACTGCTGCCTAGAATTTGAAGCACTGAAGTCAAAAGTCAGATGATGCCAAAAGCAAAGGTCGATGGTAGAACCAGAGTCTAAAAAACCAAACTGAAGACCAGAGTTTCAAAGTTGGAAAAGGACACAAAGCAAATAAATAATGAAATGTATGTAGTAGACCCAGATACCCTGTGGGATGGAGGGAGAGCTGGTAGCTTTTTCCTAGGGGTGTGGGGGTGGGGATGGGAGAGATTCTATCTTCTGTGATCTGAAAAATACAGATCTCTGAACCAAATACTCAAACTCTGCCTTTACTTTCTCTTCTTGCCAGGCTTTTTCTTT
>NW_005315711.1:0-996 GCF_000412655.1 Myotis brandtii
GTTCACAGAAAATTTGAGCAGAATGTACAGATTCCCCAAGTACACTTTGCCCCCTACATATGCCTAAGATACTTATATTTAGGGAGCGAGAAGAATAGGAACCAGAGGCAGAGGCAGAAAGAAGGAACCAACAAAAGGAGAGTAAACACAAGAGTTTATAGAGAGCAAAGGATTTAAAGTTTAGGCTCAAGTTTAAATTGGTAAAATAATTAAATTACACAATACTTTTTGTTTGAAGTGGTCTTGTTAACTAAAATTATGCCAAAGTAGCCCTAGCCAGGTAACTAGCTGGTTAGAGCATTGTTCTCATACACCAAGGTTGGTGGCTCGATCCCTCATCAGGGCACATACATGAATCAACCAATGCATAAATAAGTAGAACAACAATTGATCTCTCTCTCTCTCTCAAAAAAAAAATCAATAAGTAAAATTTAAATGTATGCCAAAATAGTATTCCTAAGAAGAAATTCCTATAGCATCTACTTAGTATAGAATCTATTCAGTATTGGTATCTTGAAATTATATTTGTTCATGGTTGAATCATATAGATGACATTTCAGAGTTTATTTCTTAAAATAAAAAATATTCCTCCTAATTCTTCTGTTTCTCAGTTCAGAAAATCACATCAATACTATTTGACTCATCTTCCCCATGTTAAATATGACCATACTTTTGTTTTCTATAGTTGCCTTGAAATATATCTTAGGAAAGTAAAATAAAAATGACTTAGTTTTTCTGTCCAAGAGTTATTTATGGGCGATTTTAACTACTAATTTGTTTTAACTGCCTGCCCTCCCCCTTTAGTCTGTTTATAAGCTGCTTCAGAACCATGACTATTAATGAGTCATTGCTGAGGTACAGATTAAAAGCTAACATCCCAAATTCATAGTAGGAGTAGTAGAGAGGACATTTGGAGGGGGTTGTAGTGTGTCTATATAGGTAGACTTCCATATTTCTCTTTATAGAGTTACTAGAGGCCCAGTGCACGAAATTCGT
>NW_005315712.1:0-996 GCF_000412655.1 Myotis brandtii
ATCCAGCAGACCTTTTGGTAATGAAAGTATCTGTGGTGGGAAAAGATGGCCAGGTGGGGATTATGAAAATAATCATAGGCCTCTATGGCTTTGAAACAGGGCCATGCCATCTGCAATTATTGTAATGCAGCAGGTATTGTAATGCATCTGCAGCCTAAACCTGTTGGAAAACAGCTCTTGGCTTGCTACTGAGGGAGAGTGAAGGTGGAATGTCTTACCTTGTGGCACAGGGTGATCTTGCAACTAGAGCAGAGTATTGGGCAGACAGAAAATGGTAATCCATTATTGTGGCAAATCTATGGTCAGGCCTGAGTAGGTGGTCCATACCCATATACCACCTAAAATTTTTGCACCAGAGCCTCTCATTCAGCTTACAATCATGGGGGTTCTTTAAAATCAGCCAGCAGGTGAAGAAAAAAAGTGAAGCTTATTTCATGTATGTGTTGGCGTGATATATAGGGAAAAGTTATAAAAGGATTACTGCTGCCCTGATGCCCCTCTTGGAATAACCCTGAAAAACAGTAGTGAGGGAAAATTCTCCCAATGAGCAAAGCTTTGGTCATCCACTGTGTGGAGAGAGAAACAGCCTGAGCTAAGATTTACATGGACCCTTGAGTTGTAGCTAATGGATTGGTGGTTGGGCCAGGGTTGGGATGGGAACCAGGGTGATGAAAGGAGGAATATTGGAATCTTGGAGAGAAGGAAGTCTGGGGAAGAGGCACATGGATAGATCTGTAGCATGGGGGAAAAGGTGTGAAAGTATTTTGCCTAGAGTATCAACCCTTGAATAAGTACTAAACAAGTAGACACAATGACTTGGTCAGTTATCAGCCAACGTTTGCTGTTAGTCTCCCCAGTGTTGGCACAGTGAGCCACAGTGGCAGGGATGGAGGTTATACAAGAGCTCAGCAGCCTGGGTTCCCACTCACCAAGACTGTAGGGCTACTATCACTGTTGAATGTTCAAAACCACAGCAGGACACTTCTTCCCAATATC
>NW_005315713.1:0-996 GCF_000412655.1 Myotis brandtii
ATATAGCTGCCTACTTGGTAGGTGCACCTGCTGTGCCTTACAGGATATTTTTAGACAGAGAAACTGTGCCTTGGAATAGCACATGGAAGGGAAGAAGGAGAAGGAGTTGTTTTTGTCTTTTGTCCCCATTGGTCAAATGTGGTACCACGAGGTGTCAATTTCCCCACACTTCTAGATTGCATTATTTGCCCCCTTTGACAGCCACTTGGGAAGCCAGATAGTGTCTGTCTTGGGTGAGAGAAGGTTTGGAGAGCCCGGTTTGCCTGCACTGTGGTCAAGCTTGTGATTTTGATGGCAGTTGGGAAGTCACGAGAATACCTGGTGTGAGGAGACAGAGCAAGGTTCAGGAGGCAGGAGAGGCAGAGAGGATACTAGGGATGTTTTTAAGATGTATTTGACAAAAACATATTTTAAAATGAAGAGTAAAGTAATACATATTTTGTATATACTCTATCTTATCCATAAAATCTTACTTGAAATATATTTATTGTCTCTAGTAGTCATCACTGTAAAATGTGTCTTTGCAGGCTGATAAAAGAATTTCATCTTCTTGATTTCTATGCTAAGAGAAGTACATTTTATTTCTGAGATACAAAACAAATCAATTTGTAGCTTCATATTGGTCGAGACAGAAATTCGTCCATAATCATCTCTTTGTGATAGTGTCATAAAATTTATGCTTTGTTTCAAAGGGACTGTATTATTTATTACTATTGCTATATAAACTATTTTTGATATATCAAATGGAAATGTTCATTTGTACTGTAAGTTACGTATTTTTAAGCACTATGCTTCAATATTGTGGTTCAAAGTAGTTTGGGGAATAATTGCCTTATTTGTCATGATGTTAGTTTTAGTTAATGGAGAAAATATATAATGTCAAAACTCTTCTTTAAGCTTGATTATAAATAAATATATAATTTAAAAATTCTACCACTAATCACAGCCTTTAAAAAAACACACAGCAAAACAGCATATAACAAACCCTCAGCTCTC
>NW_005315714.1:0-996 GCF_000412655.1 Myotis brandtii
CCCCACCCAGTGCATGAATCTCGTGCACCGGGCCTCTAGTGTTGTATAAGTACATGAAGGAGTTTAATATTTTCTGAAGAGGTTCTTGTTGAGGCAAGGTAAGCAATTCTAAGATTGGATAAATGACCATTAATATTTGAAAATGGAGGTGATAGCGCCTTCATATTACTTCTGTGTAACATTCATTCATTCATTCATTCAGTGAATGCTGAACCCCCACCACATGAATTTAATAACGACCAGAATGTAAGCACCGAGGACAGAAATATAAAGACAGGAAACAAGTGTGACATGCCAGCTCCCACCAATCCTGCTTGGGAGGCGGCACTGATCTGGAATAATCCTTCGTGATGGCGGTAAGTTTGCTGCACCCCCCACGCCTACCAGTTCTCTCCTAGAGGGGCTGGCATTGTCTTTTCCACAGCAATCTGCCCTCACTGACGAGCGGGTATACCTGCTCCGGGGACAGGTAAGCCTAGCGACAGAGAGCACAGCACCAGGCCCTCTGACCTCCACTGGACAGGCCCAGACGCCCGAGTAAGAGACTCACAAATACGCACCTGAGCACCGACGTCAACGAAGCCGGAGACGATCACAGTGCTGACGGCTGCCTCTCGGGACGAAAACCAGAGACACCAGCCGCCCTGGATGCGCGGGGCCTCCAGGGGCGTGGTGGGCCTGACCACGGGCAGAATAAAACCTCCCAGGCCCGAAGCTCACGCACGGCGCGCCTCACACGGAGGATGTGTCTGTGGGCCTCTCGGACCCCCTCTAAGGCTTCATATTTAAACTCCACGGACGAGAGGGAGTTTGGGTCTGAGCCTCGTGGCGTGTGAGGCGCACTTTTGCGTCAACTGTTTTTCGGAGACGCGTGATAGGAGTTGTGCTTAAAGAAATCTCTATTGCTGAGAGTGTTACACAGGTCCCCCTTTTAACCCTCAAGCGCTGTGCGTTCTGGGTCAGTTGATAGTGGAGGAAAAACTAGGCCCAGGGGAC
>NW_005315715.1:0-996 GCF_000412655.1 Myotis brandtii
ATTTATTTATTTATTTTTGCAGAGAAACAGGTTGTGTTTTTTTCTCATGACAAATTTCCCAGAAACTCAACATTCACAAGAGAAAGAAGAAGAGCTGCTCTTGTCCAAGCTTTAGTGAGAGACCTGAAGCCCCTCTACTGCTTTGGTCTCTTCCTCCCCAACCCCCATCAAATAAGCCCTTTTAGCCCATGAGTTCCAGAAATATTGATTATCTCATTCCTGACAGCATTCTTCAATGATGGTACTATTTTCCCACTTTACAGATGAGTTACGTGAGACTTAAAGAGGTGGGGTCACATGCAGGGCAGTAAAGACAAGTCAGGCTTAGAATCCAGGCTTGGATCCCAGCAGACCCAGTGCTCCTTCCACACCATCAGGCCACCATCTGGTTTTCAAAGAGAGTCTGTGATCATGGAGCCAGAGTGAGGCTGTCTCTGTGACCCACGTGGAGAGGAGCAAGGGACAAGCAAAAGAGGAGCCGAGACGCATGAGACACCGGAGAGGACCAAGCAAGAGATCTTTGGCCTGACCTGAAGAAGGTCCTCTCCTGAGAGGGGAGGCAGCAAGGATAGGAACCCACCTTGCTTTTGTCCAGGTGATACTTCCCATCTTGCAGACTCTGCACCTGTCTCTGCCTCTCTCGTGTGAGAATGCTCCCTCCAGCTCACTGTCCTCCCCCTTGCCTGACTGTCCCTCTGCCACCAGCACTGCCCTGCCTCTGGGTGACATAAGCCAGACACCTGCTTGGAACCAGTCTTCACATCCTCACAGTCAAATAGGTAGCTCTGAACAACACTAGAGTCTCAGGAAGGAGGAGGATGATGTGACCCCTGATGGATAGTCATCCAGTGAAGATAATTTGGTGCCATAAAATGTCAATGTGTTTGTGAGTATGTCCCGTATGGTAAGGCTGAGGGCCGAGATCCAGATGGAAGGGTCCAGCAACATGGACATGCACATCCATGAGGAGAGACACAGATCAACAAAAGGCTGGCA
>NW_005315716.1:0-996 GCF_000412655.1 Myotis brandtii
CCCCTTGCACGAATTTTGTGCATCAGGCCTCCAGTATTATAATACTAGTAAATGCTATGTGAATGGCTTTGGGGCCATTATTAAGTGAAATAATGATTATTTGGACATAAGCATGGCAATACCATGACATACAATCTGATAACCCAGACAAGTGGTCAAGTAGCTTATACAGAGAAGATACGTTGGACAAAGAGATCATTCATGTCTAGGCCACACAGAGCAGGATGGCTTGAGATTTCATCACACTACTCAGAACAGTAGGAAATTTAAAACTTATGAATTGTTCATTTCTAGAATTTTCTACTTAATATTTATGGGCTGCGATTGACCCTGGGTAACCCTGAAACTATGGAAAGCAAAACCTTGGATAAGGGGGGACTATTGTAATGACATACTTGCTCATATTTGTTGAATATGTATTATTTGCAAGAAACTCAAATAAGCAGTTGGTATTCATTGATCAATCTTTGCGACAACCCCAACATAAGTACAATCAGTGTCCCCACGTAATAGATAAGGGAACTGAGTTTAAATGAGGTAAAGAAATTTTTAAAGGTCTTTTAAATAATAAATGAGATTTGACCCTTTAAAACCTGGAGCTTAACCTCCCTGCTATGTTGTCTTATTACTAAGTTGACATTTTTTATTAGATTTTTTCAAAACAAATCCTTAATCTAGTTGAAAACACAATTCCTTAATTCTTATACGGTGAATTAAAGATTTTAAAATGGAAAGACATAACAAAATTTATCCTTTGATTTATTTCATGACATATCTTTATCTGCATAGCACTCATGTCTTTAATGTTTTAACATTAAAATTGATTTTACAAATAATATAACAGCGTGAAAAATAGCAGAGGATAAAAAGTTAATCTTTAAAACTACCATCCCTTCTGCACTGTCTGGTGTTGCTCAGTGGTTAGAGCGTTGCCTGGTGCACCGAAGGGTTGCTGGTTCGATTCCTGGTCAAGGGCAGTTACCTGGGTTGCAGGTT
>NW_005315717.1:0-996 GCF_000412655.1 Myotis brandtii
GTGTGTGTGTGTGTGTGTGTGTGTGTGTGAAGTATGCTGGAATAACCCTCTGTTACCATGAACCTTCAGTGCAAACCCAGTTCACTAAAGCATTGCAGTAGTAACACCAGGAGAATAAAAGCCAGAGCTGCCCCATGGGAAAGTTAAATAAGTTTTGAAAGAAAGACCCAAGTGATTAAGAACAATGAATACCAGAATGCAAACGCATATGAAAAAAGAAAATCATCGTTTTAGCTAATTCATTTTAATTCAAAGAGTGATGTGTGACCACAGGGACATCAAAGGAGGCGTTGCTTTGGAGTGATTAAGGGAAGAAAAACCCGGTTTCTTCTTTTAGACACTGCAGATACCAAGCTTTTCCTGCCACCTACTGACTGTTGGTTGCAATTTTTAAAAAATATCTTCTAAGACAAAGTATAAAGAACACCATAATCAATGTTCCAGCTTAAGAAATTATCAATGATAATTAAACATTATCGATGATGTTTGAAATCTCCTGAATCTCCCTCCCTGACTGAACCTCCCTACCCTTCAGAAGTATCCATTCGCTTGAATTGTATGTATGTCATCTTAAGGCATTTTAAAATAAGTTTTCCTTGTGTATATGTATCTCCAAGTAATGCTGGTATTATTTTGTATGTTTCTAAAAGTTCATATATGTTTATGGACTCTCCTGTATGAAATCTTCTGCAGGTTACTTTATAAACCGACATTATACTTATGAGGTTCCTCCATGTTGACCAGTGCAGTCATTTTCGCTGCTGTACAGAATCCTGTTTAATAGATATAACATAATTGATTTGCCTATAATCCTTTTGATGGGCATTTAGGTAGCTTCCAATTTTTTCTAACATAAACATTGCTTCTCTGAACATTCTAGAATATGTTCTCATGTGTAAATGTTGTGAGTCTTAGGTAGCAAGAAGGTAACTGTTTTGTCATAATGTTTACACATTTTGTCGTTTTTGTTATTGCCAAATTGTCCCATGGATTTAT
>NW_005315718.1:0-996 GCF_000412655.1 Myotis brandtii
TTCCCGTTTGGGGCCCTGACACAGGCACTTACCAGGGTAGGGGGGCAGTGCTGCCTGTAGTGGCTGGCTATCAAGGTCAAGGAGCCCTTGAGCCTGGTGAGGCTGCCCCGAAGGCCCTTCGTAAACACCTCCAGGCGGGTCTGCAGGCATGTCGGCTCCTATGGAAAATGTCCAAGACTTGGTAAGCAGTGGCCAAGTGCCCTCCCCGTCACTCCGTGTTCTCATCCCTGTCCCCTAAGAGTAGAGCCTGGGAGGTCCGAGCTAGTCTCAGGCAGGTCCAGTCATATATGCTGCCCTGCCCCCTGTCCACTGCGGGCACCAATCTGCCTCCACCTCACCACTCAGCTCAGGCCACCCTCAGCCCACACAGCATATTCCCTTGGCCTGGCATCTCAAGAGGGTCCCAGCCCTTAGGAAAGGAGGTCACTACCCCACTTTTCAGGGGAAAGGGGGCAGGGCATCGCCTGGACCCCTCTGTGCCCCTCTGTAGCCAGCACTAAGCCCACAGTCCCTGCTTACCCACCTGTCCCTGGTGACCCCTGGCCCCTTGAATGCAAGGTTTGTCCATGGCTGCTCAGATAATAAGGCAGCTCATGTGACTGCCACAGAGGCAAGGCCAGTGCCTTCTGAGCACACCTCCTCCTGGCAGCCAGCTGACTGGAGGGGAAGTGGACCACCTTGTGAGAATCCATCTAACATGGAGCCACCCTCTCCCCCAAAGGCAAAGGTCTCTGGGAAGGTGAGCCAGAGAAGAGCATCTTACCCGGGGGTTAAACACTTCAGAGATGACTTCTACTGTTTCATCCTATAGAAAAGGAAAATGCAGTGTTATGAAGCTGACAGGAAGGGCTCGTCCAGGCCAGGGGGTTTGGCCCAGGCACAACCCTCGTTCCCTCACTCACCATCACAGCAGCAGGGTCATTGCTCCGTTTCAGAAGGCTCAGGGCTTCTTTAATGGCTTCCACATGTAGAAAGGGCCGGGTGACGGGGCTGGGT
>NW_005315719.1:0-996 GCF_000412655.1 Myotis brandtii
CCCCCATGCAGAATTTTGTGCACCAGGCCTCTAGTTCTATTATATGAAAGTAAAACAGAAGAGGCACATTGATTGATTTAATATGATAAGAGCACAAAATCAGACACTGCTCCTAGATATTTTTAATTTTTAGAAAATGGGTAAGAATAATGTAAAAAATGGGGTAGCCTGAAGGAGAAGTAGTTTGGTAGGTGGATAGGCGAGTAGAATTCAAGAGTTTATGGCTTTCACTTAAAATGAAGAAAGCTGCAAAGAATTTCGCAATAAAGCCTAATAAAAAATCTAAATACTACCACTTCTTTAGCCTATTGCAAGCTGAAATCCCAAGGCAACCAAGTAACCTATATTCCAAAATGAAGCCTGTTAGGGGAATGACTGTTTCATCATTGACAGACCATGGGAGAAGGAGGTGGTCACCATACAAGTGGGTGAAAAGAAACCATTTAAAGTATTAATGAATTGTTAAGGTCTACATGTGGGCTACTATGTAAGTGTGGGAGAGCTGGGAATCCATGATATAAGAGGAGGTAATATTCATTGGCATAACCCTTCACACAGGTATTCACCATGTGCTTATGAGAAAGGGACATTTTGAGTTAAGTTGTGTCTCCCCAAAAGGTATTTTGAAGTCTTAACCCCAGAACCTCAGAATATAACCTTAATGGGAAATAGAGTCATGTAGTAAAGATGAGGAGATAATGGAGTAGGATGGGTTTTAATCCATTCTGATTGGGTTCCTTAGAAGAGAAGAGAGATGCACAGAGAATGCCATATAACAACAGAAGCAGAAATTGGAGCCATGTACCTTCAAGCAAAGGAGTGTCAAGATTGACAGCACCACCAGAAGCTGGCTAGGAAGAGGCAAGGAAGGCATCTCAGAAGGAGCATGGCTGTGCTGACACCTCGATTTGGACTTCTAGTCTCCATAATTGTGAGAATCTTTCTCCTATTGTAAGCCACCCAGTTCCTAGTACTTGCTACAGCAGCTCTAGGAAA
>NW_005315720.1:0-996 GCF_000412655.1 Myotis brandtii
AAAAAAGAAATGTAAACAAAATAAATGAGGAAGCTTTTCTAAAACTCTCTTTCTGCCAGAGATAACCACCGTCTAACAGTTTGATATATATTCCATCATACTCTTTTCTGGATCCAGTAAACCAAACAGCACCATATTAAATTTATTGTAAAACCTCACTCTTCTTGAAGAATAGTATCTCTCAGATGTCTCTCTTCCTCAATACTTATGGACAGTCTCAAAAACATTGTTATGAGACAAATATTAATGACTGCTGAGCAGAGGTGTTTTGAGGATTAAATGCTTATGAGATACTAAATGGAATCACCATGTAAATTATAAAGCAAGCTAAGTAGTGTTGGTTATAGCTATAATTATATTTACAAATATAGAAAATTTGATTCAAAGCCAAAGTCTTGATTAAGTGGTGTACTCAATGGTCCACAGATATCCCCATTCATCATCCACAGAGATCACAGAAATTACAGCAGACGCTGCTGGGTTTTCGGTGGGAACACCTGAATTAGCACACGCCATGATTATTTAGAACAAGGAGAAACAGCCTCACAGATGTTCTAGATAATGGCTGTTTGTCACAGACATTTCTTCTTTGTCTGGGAACATGTACTCATGTTTATAGAAGCCCCTCTTGGGTTCCACATCCTGCATAATGATGGAAATTTTATCTTTAAATGCAGCTGCTGGAGCACATTTTTTTCAACTGGGAATCTAGTGTGACCAAAGCAAGCTTTGGGCTGACAATCCAGCTTGGTCAACCTAATGTGGTATAATTAGCAGGTCATGACTTGGCTTTGCTCCTTATTAGCTGTTACTAAATCTCTATGAACTCCAGTTTCCTAAACCCTTTAATGGTACTAATGAGACTTTCCTCCCAAATGTGTTATGCAGATAAGATATAATATGCATAATGTGTTCAGCATATTGAAGGCATTTATGAATCTACTAGAGGCCTGGTGCACAAATTTCGTGCATGGGTAGGGTCCCTAGGCCTGGCCA
>NW_005315721.1:0-996 GCF_000412655.1 Myotis brandtii
CTTTCCTTTTCTTTCCTCCTTTTTTTCTCAATTGTTTAAAAAATTTTTCCTCTGGAAGTACCTTTATAGAGCGTGGGTCGGGAACTAAGATGGCCATGGGCTAGTTTTGTTGATGACATTTTTCATACTGGCCTTGATCTCCACACATCCTTCTGCTATTTTAGAATGAAGAGCTCACAGGTGTGGGTGACCCACATTGTTCCTCAGGGTCTGTCTCTGAGCTTATGATATGTAGAGAGGAACACTTAGGACAGAAGGGACAAACTGCACCTTCTTAGATTTGGAACCTTGGACCTTCTTCACTAAGAAAACAAGCCCGGTTCTGGATGTCCCTGGCTCTTGACAGGGTCACCTCTGTGGAAACAGGTTTAGACAAGACAACGAGTGAACTAGAGTTCAGGTGTGCCATGAAAGTGTACAGAGACATAAGCTCATAAAGCAATTTACATCAAAGCTAAAAATAGGAACCCACAGACCAGTGACAACTGATCATCAGATTGTAAAGTTCAGCCTAGTCACTTAAAAGCATCGGGAACCTCAGCCATCCCGGCCTTTGCTATATTTGACTTTGTGCATGGCTGGAGGGGGAAGGGGAGACAGACTTGTTAGATTTAGGCCATGAGGCCTTCGCTATGGCCAACCATTTGGAATGCCTTAAGGATTGTCAGTCAGCACCTTCCTCCTCCAAGTTCCATCCCACCTGCCCCCTCTCTTTTCTAAGTTGCCTTAAAAGATAGTATATGTGAATGAAGACCCCTCTTTATAGCCATTCAAGTAGGCAGACAAAAAAAGAAGAAAGGTCGAAAAGAAGTTATCTTTTTTTTAACATTTACTTTGGGATTAATTCTTCAAGAAAATATAACAATATAGCAATGCTAAATGTGAATGCGCCTAAACAGAGTTTCAAAATTGATAGAACTTAGAAGATAAGTAGATAAATCCACAATTATAGTCAGATATCTTAAAATCCCTCTCTCAACAATTGATAAAACAAGT
>NW_005315722.1:0-996 GCF_000412655.1 Myotis brandtii
TTTTAAAGATAATGAGAATTATTTTTAATTATTTTATTGTACTTCAGGGAAGAATACCAGTGTGCCTGGAAATGCAGTGATGCCTAACTTACACTTACTTACATTTAGGTGACTTTCTCAGTCACTTAAGTTTGTTCAAATACTGTGAATTGCAAGAGATCAGTCAATCCTAACTATCAAAGTTACATGAAAAGTAGTTTTAGGTGTTCCAGGAGGAAGTCAGGATTTTATTAGGTAGAAGATTTATACAAATTGTTTAGTTGAACATTGGGACACATGTTTCCTCTGATGTGTTTCTGACTTACAGAGTGGGCACAAGGATTAATCCTTGAGGCATATTCTAGGAGTATTTGACACTGATTGTTCTTGCTTCATTATTCAATACTCCCTGGGCACAATAGTTTAGCAAGCTTCATATTATCCACCAATGTATTTTGAGAGAAATGATTAAATGTCTTTTTTACATTCATTATATCTATGACATTCCCCCACCCAAAGCAAAAAAAAAGACTATAAAAGTACAATAATGAAATTGGATAAAATTTAGAGGTTTGTATTAAATGAACATTAGATAACTTTGCTCTCTCATTGCATTCTGATGCCATCAAATCAACTATTCACCAATGCTTTTTTAAATCCAACTGGGGTTCGGCATCAAACTTACCAGCATTAATTTTTAATTATCTAACTCTTTCTCCTTTTGAACAGGCACACACAAACTGACTCTAGTATATATGTACCACTTGCAAAATTTAAAAGAGTTATTCTTTCTCGAATATGTTTCTAAGCATGCATTTGTAGATTCTTCTGTCTTGCAGGAAGTGCTCTCTGAATTTGGACTCAAAAGACTAGCTTTAAGTCTTGAATTTGCTCTTTAGCTCATGCAGGTTTTAAGACAGGTCAGGTATGACTGCTGCTCTCATCTGTAGAATGGGAATAAGAATACATTCCTCAGACAATATTTTAACAATTAGGTGAATGAGGTACAGGTAATGG
>NW_005315723.1:0-996 GCF_000412655.1 Myotis brandtii
TCAATATTGTAGTTCATCACACACCTCAAATGTCACAACAGCCTCCTAACTGACTTCTGCCATTCCTGTTTTTTCCTCTTTAATTCACCTCTATCAGATTTTTCTATTTTTCTCTCCCATAAAGTGCTCTGATCATGTTATTTCCTCTGGCTGAAGCATTCAGTGGGGTCTTTGTACCAATCAGGGTTCTTAATTGCAAACAACATAAATAGACTCTGGTTCACTTAAGTAGAAGAGGAATTTTCTGGAATGATATCAGATAATTGCAGAATTGATGGGTAACCTCAAGAATCAGGATCAGGAAATAGACAGGAACCAAGAGAAGCTAAGCAGCCAGAACCTCAGAAAGGTCTTGCTCCAGGAGCAGCCTGATAAGGGGGCTGCTGCCCTGGGCTCTGGGGGCCGTCTCTCACACAGCCATCACCACCCTGAGATCTGGCTGTTGCTGCCTCTAGGATGAATTATAAACAATTCTCTGCTTCCCTGGGTCACTTACTGAAGATTCATAGTCCTGAGTGGGATCATTGATTTGGCACACTTTTGAAGGCACAGTTCTGTGACCTTCCTGTCAGGGGTCAAGGGAGCAAGTATCTGACCTCCCATTAAAGATTTCCATTAAGGAGGATCCTCCAACACAGGAAGGAGACTCAGATGCTGGGCAGCTGATGACCCCAGTATGTACCCACATACAGGTTCCTGGGCATGTCATTGAAGCCCTTCACCATCTGCCACAAATGATCACTTCCAGATTTTTCCCTTGCACACCATGCTGCACTAAAACAGAACTATATGCAGTCCCCTCAGTTGATCCTTCCTGCCTCAGCCTCTTGTAGCAGCTTATCTCCAAAGATCATTGAACCAAACTTCCTGGTATTCATACCCATGTCTCATCCATTCTCCTTGAATCTGGCTGGGCCTGTGATTCATTTTCACTTATGCCGTGGAAGTGATGCAGCATGACTTCCAAAGAGAGGTCATAAGAAGTCTTGCAGCCCT
>NW_005315724.1:0-996 GCF_000412655.1 Myotis brandtii
GGTTTCGAAGTCAAACACACCTAGATCCAAATATTCTGTTACTTATCCATTGTGTGACCGTAGTTAAATTACTTAAATTCTCAGATTTCTTTTATTCACTGTAAAATGAAGAAAATAACTCCTATTTCATAGCACTGTTTTTTGAATAACATTATTGAGCAGTTATTATGTTCCAGGCACTATTCTAGGCTCCGGGGGTACAGCAAGGACTAGGACAGCCAAGAATCTCTACACTATAGCTCATTTTTTAAAATGTAGATCTTTACATGAAATCTCTCCAATGTTGAATATTGGAGATTAATTTTAAAATAATAAAACCCTGTAAGCCAACACTGTGTAAAAACATCTGTGGGCCAAACTTGGGCTGGCAGTTCGTGAGCCCTTGATGTAGGTTTTTCAGATGGTGAGTTTCTAGTGTATTGCCCACTTGGCTGAACCTTGGCCCCCTCAGCCTGCTCCCATTTGCTGCTGCCCAGCACTAATTGAAGAATCATTCCTCATAAAATTCAGGGAAATCATCATAGCAAGTAATTGAGCCAGGCAGTGGCCTGGATCCCAGCCCTCTCTGTAAGATGCTGCAGCCTTCCTCACTTACCCCGTGAGGCCCCCTTCACTTGCCATGCCTGGGCTGAGCTGGAAGTTTGTACAGGATGGGTTTGGAAGAGACTTGTGCTTCTCACGCCTTTCAAGATCATCTGTCCTCTGAGGACCTCTGTGGGAGGCCAATTCAGGACACAGTCTCAGATGTTAGAATTTAAACACATCCTTTTTCCTTTACTGGTTCATAGCTCTCACCTCAACCAGTTTTGGCAAACAATGTAAGTGTGCAGTAGCGGTGTAGGCAGCTCTTTTCTGGAACTCCATAAAGGATGATTCATTTAATCTGTTTTAATTCTCTAACATATCCATGATTTCAGAAAAGGAAAAGCAAGTTTTAAATTTATCTTTAAAATACATATTTGATTTCAGAGATGAAGGGAGAGGGAGAAAGAGATA
>NW_005315725.1:0-996 GCF_000412655.1 Myotis brandtii
TTACCATTAGCTTCCTCACTCCCAAGTTCCAAGGGCCTTTCCTTTACCTCCATAACTCATTTCCTAAGCCCCTTTCTTCTAGGAATTACTTCTACCTCTGCAATTCACCCCATAAATGTTCTCTTACAGTTTGGGTCTCGCTCTGAGTTCTTTCCTAGCCACAACCCAAGTACCGAGGCTGCTGAACCCAGGTTTGGTCAGGCACCTGGGTCCGTTTCCACCACCTACAGCATTCTGGCTGGTTCGGATTGTTATTGCACTATTATATATAACACTGCAGTGAACATCTTTGTGCTTACCACGCTTTTCCTGTGTTTCTTTCATTTCTTTAGGACACGGCCCAGACATCCAGTTCCCAGCTTAAAGGGTATGACTATTGTGCTATAATGTGGGCTGGAAGGTCATATCTGCATTTACTTCTTTGTGTCATGTTCCCTTAAACCTCAGAGCAACGATGTGAAACAAACCAGAGCATACATGGTGTCTTAAAGCTCAAAACATGAAGAAGCAGCAGTCAGCTTTTTCATGTTCCCTCCACTTTATGGGGGGGGTGGGGTTATTACAGAGAGGGCGGGAGGAGGGAAACCGGGCACAGTCTGTACAGTGGCACAGTGGTCTCCCAGTCCAAATACGGAAAAAGAAACCGACAGGTAGCTGAGATATACATGCAAATCGATATGCAAACCTCAGGACCAGGACAGCGAGCTGCCTTTTCATGCAGCCTGTGAGTCCAAAGCCTCACTCTCCGAGTTTACAGGAGAAAGAACACCTTTGCACTTAAAAACAGACCGATAAACGGAATCTCTCACCTTTCGGAGTCTTGCGAGGAGACCTGCTACATGCTCGTGCTGCTCCGACCGGGCGAGATCTTCTGCTGTCTTCCCATCCTGTCGGAGAAAAATGATTAGTTTCCTTCCTTCTCAACAGAGAGTGTGCGTTCCACACGCCCTTTCCGTCATCGGAGGCAGAAACAGAACAGGAGGCAGAAGCAAAGAC
>NW_005315726.1:0-996 GCF_000412655.1 Myotis brandtii
AGAGAGAAATATCGATATGAGAGAGAAACATTAATTGGCTGCCTCTACACACCCCCTACTGGGATCGAGCCAGCAACCCAGGCATGTGCCCTTACTGGGAATGGAACTGATGACCTCTTGGTACATGGAACAGCACTCAACCAACTGAGCCACATTGGCCAGGGCTCTGTGTGTGTGTGTATTTTTTTAAATTTATTTATTGTTGACAGTTTTACAGATGTCCCCCATTTCCCCTCCTTTAGGTGTGCATATATTTTTTTAATATTAAAGTATCTGTCATTTCCTTGAGTGTTTTCTACAGAAATAAGTGTTGAATTTTGTCAAAGGCTTTTTCAACATCTATGGAGATGTTTGTGAGTTTTCTCCTTAGATCTATTAACATGTATTATATTAATGAATTTCCTAATAATGAACCAAGTTTATATTCTTGGCATAAATCCTAGTTGGCGTATTATTTTCCTAATGTGGTGTTGGATTCTGTTTGCTGATATTTTATTTAGTGTTTTGTATGGCTACTCATTCATAAATAATATTGCCTTTTTGCTCTCAGTTTTGAATTTTGGATTTTGGATTCGGTGCTTTTTCCTGTCCTCAGGTGCTGTGGAAGGATGTATAGTTCAGAGTGTCATGTCACAGTTTTTCTGTCTACTCCTCGGCTGAGTTTTGGAGAGAGGGAAGGAATGTTTTCACTTGCTGTGTGTTTGAGTCCTGGTGTTTATGTGCTCCCTGTGGTATTGGTGTGTCGGCGAAGATCGCTGGTGCGTCTGCATTTCACGGACAGAGCTTAGTGGCCTGGCTAGTGTGTGAGTCCTGGCCCAGGAGCTGCCTTCTCCCAGTGCCAAGCCAGCCTTCTTACTGGTGGCCTCTTTTTGGAGTGGGATGTAGTTGGACCCAGCATTGTGTGTCCTCAGATATAATTTTGTTTTGCCAGATCCTGAACTTCCCCTGGTTGCTTTTTCTCTTCACTACCCAGTTTCCAGAGGTCTCCCTCCCCAA
>NW_005315727.1:0-996 GCF_000412655.1 Myotis brandtii
TTCCAGCCATCCCTAGAAGCTACCACACAGTTACTGTAATCTGTGTTCTCTTCCAGGCTCGGGGCTCTGTTCATGTATTATTGGCCACCAGACAGAAGAAATGAAGCCTTATGGGTTAATGATAGTGTTCTTACAATGACCGTGATCTCAGTGGCAGAAGATACAATAATTCTCCAGGACCCAGGAAGATCCAAATCTCAGGAGGCTCACTACAATCTCTCTATTTAAGACCTAGTGTGTTTTTTTATGACACAAAACTCTTTAACTCCTCCCCAAGGCGGGCTTAACAAAAGCCTGGTTTCTTTTTATCTAATTACTGTTGTTTGTTTTGATTTTGATTTTTTGCATTAGAATACCCTGAGCTGGAGGTAGGAAACCTATAATCTAGGTAACCAGGAGTGATGCTTATGCAGGTTTCTCTCCTTTGGGCCTTCTGTTCAGCTTCACAGGACTCTGTATTTGGTTCACCTCCACGAGTTAGTGAATGTAAGCACCCTCCAGCCTCCTTTTCCTTATTCCCATGCCTTTTTCTTTTCTTGGCTAAAATAGATTTGGGTCATCAATATCACCCGATAATATTACCATCCATGGTGCCCTGTTGCTGTATTTTGCTGGATCTAAAATTCCAAATTCCAGTGAGACTCCTCAGGCTAAAGTTAAGGTTTTAGGATCTCTAATTGTTTTCTCTCCCCCAGGAAGAAAAAGAGACTATCAGCTTTTCATGATAGGGCCTGAACTCATATCAAAGAACTTAGCAAAAGATGTAAGTCCCTCTTTTTCAGTTGACCCTAGAGAGCAGCAGGAATGTTTATCTATAGGTACCTATCTATTTACCTATTATCTAATCTTCATATCACAATAACTCTAAAACTGATTTTGAACTATTTTTGAACTTCTTTTCAAATTCTTCAGAAAAATATGTGAAAGTTATTAGAAAGCATATGAAATTTTAGCTTATATAAGAAAAATTTACCACTGATTTTGTAAAAAAAAAAA
>NW_005315728.1:0-996 GCF_000412655.1 Myotis brandtii
CTTATGGAAGGTTTGAATCTCTGGGACTTTTTCTGGACCTTCTCCAACTCTGGTTCCTCTTTGTTGAGTGAAGGCTTTCCAGGGCACCTGAGTTCTTTCCTAATCTGTAAAACCAGAGGCAGAGCAGTTTATTGTTTATTTTTTGTGATTTTGGTATTTTCTCTCAAAGAAATGCTAAATGGAGCTTGGAGAAATGGGAAGTCCTAGCTGTAAAGCCAGGGATGGTGCCTCCCAGGTAGGATGCAGAGCTTTTCTTGATGATGTCTCCAGATTAACTCTGCCCTTAGCTTAAGGGCGGGCAGCATGGCAGTTTCAGGGTGTCACTGAAATGTGCTGGATGCTAACAGGTGCCTAGACAACTGGATACCATTGGGATCCAGGGGAACGCCTGCACTCCAGGAAATTTTCCAAGTCTCCACCGAGTTATCCTCAAAGCGAAGAAAAAGCTTCAGTTTCAAAGTGAGTGCGTTTTTTTCCATCCATCGATTGGCTTGTTTTGTTCAGTTTTACTTTGAGTGTTTGAGGTTATGTTTCGACGTAACAGCTAAACCCACGGCTTCCTTTCTCGTAAAACCAAAACAAAAAGCCTTCTTTTATTCAGATGCCCTCTACTTGTACTGAATGGGGAAGACTTCTACCTCAATACAAGCCCGCTATATAAAGTCCGTGATTCTGTGTGGGTTCAAACACATTTCAAAGCTTCGGGATCTCGACAGGTTTCGCTCAGCTTCCTGAAGCCCGAGCTCCGCTCCCGCAGCGCCATGGCCGGCTTCGGGTTCCAGAGGCGCGGGGCTCCCGGCGACCTGCCTCGCAGGACCTGGCCCTGCACCGCGCTCCTTTCTCTGCTTTTCATCCCTGTCTTCTCCAAAGGTGAGTGAGCACGAAGGTGGAGGAGGTGTTTCTCCCACCGGGTTTCATTTCTCTCAGCAGTCGAGGGCAGTGATTTCTAGCAAAGCCAGAAGCCACAGGTACCACGGAGCCTCCAAGCTGGGGAGG
>NW_005315729.1:0-996 GCF_000412655.1 Myotis brandtii
GGGTCCTTTGCCCATTTTTTAATTGGGTTGTTGGTTTCTATGGTGTTGAGTTGTCTGAGTTCTTTATACATTTTGGATATTAATCCCTTCTTGGATACATTATTAATGAATATCTTCTTCCATTCAGTGGGTTTACTTTTGTTTTGTTGATGGTTTCCTTTGCTGTGCAGGAACTTTTTAGTTTGATGTAATCCCATGTGTTTATTTATTTATTTTTGTTTCCTTTTTCCTGAGGAATTTTTTTTTTAAGTTCTTTCTAATACCCTATGTAGGACCTGTTGTTATTCTGAGGTGGATTACTACCTGAGTAATAGAGACAGCTGCTCAGCAGGCCCCTTCTGGGCAGGGAGTGTCCCCTGCGAGGCTTGAATTCCGGGTGTCAGGTGTTAGCGTGTGTGTCACGCAGCAGCTTCCGCAGCGCCAGCTCCTCGCCAGCACGCAGGCTGGCCCGGGTCTCGGGGCTCAGAACTCGGGCACAATATGAGTCAGATATTGTGCGTAGCTCTACATGAACTCTGCTTTAGCGGGAAGGTGGATGAGTGCATTGTTCTAAACACTAATAGTTAAAATTATCCAACAGTGTCTTCAAGGTTTAGCATGTAAATTAAGACAGATATTTAGTTAAGCTTAAGAAAGAAGTAAGAAAAAAGTAGTAAATTTGTTTATCTCATTTTCTTAAATTATATCTGTGCAACTACTGAGAGTAATGATATCATGATAGAGACCCCTTGTTAGCAAAGACATTATTGTCACGTCTATTCCAGCCATCATCTTTCTATCGATCTGGAAAGCTGAGCCAGGAAGGAAGCTAATGTGATGTGGAGGGGGCAGAGGCAAAGAGAACATCAGAAATTCTTTACGTCTGAGATTCCAACCTCCCACATCATGACACTAACACTTCATTCACTTATATCCCCAATAGTTCAGTGGAATAGAGAAAAAAACTTAGCTAGGAAATTCTGAAGGACCCATTTATATCAGTACTAGAGGCCTGGT
>NW_005315730.1:0-996 GCF_000412655.1 Myotis brandtii
TCACGTTGGCATCAGCAGTGATGGAGTGGAGCAGGGCAGGACTAGGGTGGGGTGTAACCACCTGGCAGAGGCCAGGTAGAAGGTGACACGGCACTGAACCAAGTGGTTGCTGGGCCCATTTGGGAACTTGCTGGACCCACTGAGACCCTTTGGGATAAGGGGAGGGAAGGGCAGCCACTTGTCCATTTCCGTGTCTTCCCGCAACCTTTATAACACATCCCAGCCCACGCCACCTATTGCAGACTGAATCGCTCACCCTCACAAAGTTCATATAGTGCAGCCTTAGCCCCCAGTAGGCCCTATAAGGATAGTAATGAAGGTCAAGTGAGGTCATAAGGGTGAGTCTTCATTGGATAGAACTGGTGTCCTTCTAAGAAGAGGAAGAGACACCAGAGCGTGCACCTCTGGGTGAGCACAGAGGAAAGGCCATGTGAGGAGGCCGCGAGGAGGCAGCGTCTGCAGGCCAGAGAGGCCTCCCAGAAACTGATCCGCTAGCACCTTGACCACGGGCTTCAGTCTCCAGGACTGTGAGAAAATAAATGTCTGTCCCTTAAGCCACCCAGTGTGTGGTCGTTTGCTCTGGCAGCCTGAGCAGACTAATACGCTGCTCACCATCAGATCCCTTGCCAATCCCATGGGTATAATATCGGGGTTCCCGGTGCTTCATGGTAAGAATGGTGACACTGTGTGACCAGTACCCCAGCCTTTGGTGTCCTGCCTTTAGCCACTTGGATGGAAGTCAACCCCATGGCCCTTCCCAATCACCTGGGTGCATGATTCCTCCCGTCTGTACAGCTCTTCACGAGTTTCAAATATTTTAAACTCTTGGACTTCATAACCACCTTGCAAGATAAGCAGGAGAGTTGGGACCCCCATTTTACAGACGAAGATATTGAAAATCTGAGAATTTTAGTGGCTTACCTAAGATAAGCAAGCTAATAAGTTGCAATCCGTTCTTTTTTTATTTTTAATTCTTTATTGTTTAAAGTATTACAT
>NW_005315731.1:0-996 GCF_000412655.1 Myotis brandtii
CAAATATATATTTCTTATTACAAATCACAATATCACAGTATCATTCTCTAGTTTCCTTGAAATTTAGTCCTAAGAATCTCTTTTGTATCTAAAAATTAAAAAAGAATTTTTACATATGCTTATGTGTGTGAAATAAAACACACTACATTTTTAGTAATATGGTATTTAGTACTTACAATACTTCAGTTTTAAAAAGATCTTCTTATGTGTTATCTCAATTTATCCCAACAATTCAATAAGTAGTACATAACATAAGTATAATTATGAGGACACTGATCTTCAGAGAAACAATAAGGATAAATTACATTATAAAATTCAGTCTATTAATCAGAACCCAACATATCACATTACTATTCCTAAGTTTGGTTTATTCTTACCCAAAATATTTCTGAGGGGGGAGAAGCTTATTTAAAAAAGTATTTGCACATTAAGACTAATAAAATTTAAGTTGACTTTGTAATATTCTTAATTACTAATTCAATGATTAATACTCCCAAGGAAATTAGATAGGTGTGAGCTTTGTCAGCCAACTTCCAGAAGAGCAAATTCATTAGTAATTAAACATGACATGAAATTAATTTTAAATACCCTAGACCTGCCTAGAAGAGCCACTCACCAATAGTAATTTAGATAAAATCCTCTTGCTTTTCATAATTCCTTTAAGCAAAAGAGCAACCTCGAGTTCTTATCCAATTTGCAATGGACACTTTTCTTTGGTTAGTAATTAGGTGACTGGTTAGAACATTATTACCACTCACCAGGGGATTTTTCTTTAAGTGGCCCAAATATTATTCTTTTGGTCTAGTTTATGAATTGGTCTTTATAGCCTCAATAAGCCAAACTCTTTAGTTAATTATCTAGCCTCAAAAGATTTTCTAATATTTTACAAAATAGCATTTTAAGTTTCACTTTATTATTCACATTGTTCATATTACTGATCTAAAGGCAGAATAGAGCATTGTTTGAGAGTGTACCACAGCTCCACCATGAGTAGCT
>NW_005315732.1:0-996 GCF_000412655.1 Myotis brandtii
AAAATCTTGCATAAAACCTATTTTAAAAAATAGTTTTCACTGCTTTGAATATTCTTTGCACAAACAGATATTCATATTATTAAGTAAATATAGAGATAAATAAGCAGTTGATTCAAAATAAAGATCTTTGATTATTAACCAAAATAAGGTTTTAATTATTTGATCTATTTGATCAGAAAGTATCTCCTTCCAGGTCAGCTCTGTACAAAATGATGGGAGGTATTAGTGAATAAAAATCAATTTGTGTCCAAAGCATTTGGCTTTAAGGCATTGCAACCCCCTACACCCCCATCCCCCAAGGGCCAACTGTGAGAGATCATCTGGCCTCATTGCTACCTTCAAATGATGATGTGAATTCTTTCCTTGTCCTGCCCATCATTCTGGGCTTGACTCTAGGTCTGTCTGTGTGCCCTCTTACCTGTCCCCACTTCTCAGTTTATCCTTCTACCTGTATGAAAGGACAGCCCATGCAAGCCCTGTGAACATCTAGTCCTTCACTTTCATTTTATCCATAACACTGATACTTTAAGTAAAAAATAAATAAGCAAAAAAAAAATCTGTTCTCTACATTTGTGTAAATCATATACCAAGAGACTTCAACTATTGAATGGAGGGTAAGCAGCCTGGAAATTAGAAACTGTTACCCATTAGCAAAATGAAAGATTCCACTCTATTTGTTTGAGGTCATAATTTTCCAACCCATTTCACTGCTTCATCCAATGTCTTAGAGTAAGAAAAACTATAATTTAATGATGTCTGATTAGGTGGCCTACAAAGTGACTATCAGCTTGTTTATCTGACTTTGGATCAGATGTTTTACCTTTCACCAGCCACTATTTCTAATTTTCTTGTGGACATTTATACATTCTGAAAAAGCAAGCATTTAAAGGGACTATATGGTTCATAAGCAAAGAAGGCAAACCAGTTTCAAAAACAATGGCAATGCTTAAAATGGGTAAAAAACGTAGTTGCCAATGGAATTCTGTGATATTTTTT
>NW_005315733.1:0-996 GCF_000412655.1 Myotis brandtii
GGGGGGCGGAGGTGACAGAAGGTGTTGGAAGCACTGCTCACTCACGTGACTTCGCTGGCCGGTCCACCGCAGGGGTTGGGGGTGTCTGGCCCCGAGTCGGGTCTCTGCAGACCGGCGATGCTTGGTTTCTCTTCTGTGTGTTTTCGGGGCGGAGGGGAAGGTGTTTTGTGAAATATTTGGGGTATTTAAGTTTTCCCTGCTTAGTGTCTTGCAAGCTTCTTGCAGTTGTTAATTTTGAAAAAGGAATAGTTGTTGGACATTGAGGTTGTGGGTTTTAGAAAGAACGGCCTGTAGGGGGAAGCCTTCTGAGCAGGGCTGGGCGCACACTGGTGGCCGGCTGAGGGGTAAGCTGGCGTCAGGGCTATGGTGACGTCAGCGCGGTGGTGACGTCACGTGACCAGCGTGATCCTTGGTCACTAAGCCCGCGGGCGCGTCTCGGTGCATGTAACTCCTTGCGAGACATGACCAGCTGCTACCTCAGGCGCCTCCTCTGGGTGGTTTTGGAATGTGGTGTCAGACACAGTTCCTACCACACGGATTCACCATGTGCCCTTCCCTTCTAATCAGGAGAGTGACCGTGATGCCCTTGAAGACGGACGCCCCGAATTCTGCGCCAGGCGGTGTGGTTTCCGCCCCGCCCACGGAGGTCCAGCCAGGTGAGGGATCTGGTCCTGGTTCCATGTCCTCAAGGGCAGAATATCTTCCCTTTTGTTCTTTTGGAAATGAACGTCCGCTAATTTTATGTCGGTTCTGAGAAAGCGAGGATGCACCTGACCTGGCCCCCCCTGCAGACTCACTGGCCTGTTTATTCTCGGGGGAGCCCGCTTCCCCGGGAGCACAGGGGGCTGGGTGCTGCCAGCAGGGGGTGCTGGGGTGCCTCTCGGCCTCGGTGCTGCTCACATGCTGGGCAGGTCAGGCTTGGTGGTGGGGCTGTCCTGTGTGGCAGGGCGTTCTTTAGCACCCCCAGATGTTCCCATCCCCCCCACTCCTGACACT
>NW_005315734.1:0-996 GCF_000412655.1 Myotis brandtii
GCTTCCTCCCATTTTCTCACTGGAAGAATGAAAATGGACTCTGGCCTCAGTCTCAAAAAGGCCCCCTGTGAGCTGCACCCCTCCCCCCATCACTCCTCCACACTCACTATGTTCCAACCACATGGCTTCTGTCTGTTCTTCGAACACACCACACTCAAGTCCTGGCGCTGGCTATACCCTCTGCCTGGAAAACCCGTTCCCAGTCTCTCTGCAGAGCTATCTGCTCTCAGGTCAAATTTCATCTCCTCAGAACAAGGTGTACTGACCAGTTCCTCTAAAGTAGCCCCCACCCACACCTCTGGCGTTTTCATATTCATCTTACTTTTATGTCTTTACATCACATATATTTGCCTGAAAGTATGTTGTCCATTTGTTAACTTGCTAGTCCGTTGTCTGCACCTCCTGCTCCCAATCTCCATCCCCATGAGGCTAATTTTTGATTAAATAGGGATCAAATCTGCCTTATCTGTGGCTGTAGCCCCAGACGCCAAAATAGTGTTCCATACATAGTACATACTTTATAAACTTTTTAAACGAACATTTTTGAACACATACATTGATGAGGTGTATTTCTTTCACAAAAGAATTTTCACCAGTGTCTTTAAAATAGTAAACAGATATATTTATGCCAGCCTTTCATTTATACTCTGTACCTCAGTTTCCTTGTCTATAAAATGAGACTTGGATTAGATGACAAGTACGGAGGGTCTTCTAAGTGATTACAGTTCCGTGATTATGACTCAAATCAAAAAGATTAAAGCTAATTTTCAAAAGGACAGTTACTAAGTAAAGTGGTGTCCACCCCTGTAATTTAGAAAATGATTCATTCCTGTCTGATTCATCCAGAGTGGAAATATCTCTTAACTCCTTCATTGTGGGTTTCTCCGTTTACCAAAGCTCTCCCACAACAGCAGCAGCAGTGAGCCATGGGGGAGGGTGAGGCAGCTACACGAACAAATACATATTTTTCCCAGGACCAGAAGGCTAAGTCAGAGC
>NW_005315735.1:0-996 GCF_000412655.1 Myotis brandtii
GGTCGCTGGGCTTTTATATATAGAGATGAGAGAAACATCTGAGAAATGGCAGAACACAAGAGAGAGGAGGTTGGATCCCTAAATGACTGCATGGAACAGAGTCACCCTGCCATCCCTGCACTGCCCACTTCCAGATTATATGTGGGAGAAATGTGTATCCTTCTAGTTTAAGCTACTGTTTTGGGTAACTGTTACATACAACTGAACCCATATCCTAAGTATAGGGGTCCCATTATTTTTGTCCACAACATGATTCTGTCCTGCAAATAGTGGATAGAAAAAGAGTCCAAAGCCACAGCCCTCAACACAGAATCTTAGTTGGGGGTGAGGGTATGGCAGAGGGATTAACTCCTTTTGGGCCCATGATGACATTTCAAAATTGTAATAAAATATACATATCATGAAACTTACAATTTTGACTGTTTTTAAGTGTACAGTTCCAGCGGTGTTAAGTATAGTGATATTGTTGGATAACCATCACCACCATCCATCTCCAGAAATTTTCTATATTCCCAAACTGAAACTCTAAACCCATTCAACACTTAATTCCTCTTCCTCTACTCCCTCCAGCCCCTGGCAACCAACAGTCTACTTTCTGTCTCTATGACTATGACTGCTCTAAGCACCTCAGTTAAGTGGAATCATACAGTATTTGTCTTTTCGTGTCTGGCTTATTTCATGCTCTGCTCCTTGCAAACATTCTTACAAGTGTTTCATTCCTCTAGCAAATTTTAAATTGTCTTTAGCTATACATTGAAAGTCTTATTTATTCACTAATTATTTTTAATTATGTTTTGGATTGAATTGGGTGTCCCCCAAAAGCTTTGTTGGGGTTCTAACACTCAATACCTCAGATTGTGAATTTATTTGAGGATAGTTTCTTTAGAGAGAGAATCAAGTTAAAATGAGGTCAGTAGGGTGGGCTCGGATCTCATATGTGTGTTGTCCTTATAAAATAGAGAATTTTGGACACACACACACACACACACACACACA
>NW_005315736.1:0-997 GCF_000412655.1 Myotis brandtii
AAGTCGGTTTCACACACTTTGTAGAAAGCACACCACCTTGTTCACGGCCCCGTGTTGACTGGTGTTCTGTTGGGTCCGTCAGATGGACAGTCCTCTCCACAGGACTGGCCTTGGCCTTCCTCACCTGCTTCCCCTCTGTGAGAACTGAAGGAAGACATTTAATAGAAATTCCTGCTCACTGCAACTTTCCAAAGTTCACAGCCTTCTCTCTACATCAGAGCAGGAAACGAAAAAACAAAAAATCCCAATGTAGCAGCTATTCAGGATTCCTTTTCCTTTTCTTCTGGCCCTGCTCTCCTCCTCTAAGGGTTAAGTATGTGGAGGAAAGAACTGCTAGACTTTCTGTCTGTTCTTGGTGGGAACTATTAAATTACGGCTGGATGTTTTTGATTATACCACACATCGGTGCCTGAGCGCCGCGGCCCTGGGAGTCACATGTGCCTCACCGGGCTGGCCTGAGTCTGTGCCCGCTCCCCCTCCCCCAGCCCCAGGCCTGTGGAGGCCCCTCTGCGGCATCTGAACAGGACGAGGATGGGAGCTGGTGCTGGCTAAGCGAAAGGAAACGGGAAATAAAACCGAGAGCTGAGCCGCTTACTGGAGCCAGGACGCTGGGGTCTGCGTAATTGCTCTGAAATGAAAAAGATTCAGGGTTTTTCATGAAATCCCACAGGTACACTTGCCAAGCCTCAAATATTAGATTGAATTACAGTTTCTAATCCCTCCCCTCCCCCCCAGGCCACGTCTTATTTCTTCTGGAGGTTTGTCCAGAGCTTCAGGCCTGGGAAGAGAGAGGTTAACACGAGCGGTGGCCAGGCTCTCTGAGGTCTTACCAACCACACAGAGGCATTCTCAGAGCTACTCCCTTGCTGGGCATCAGGCATCCGCCAGTGCCCAGTGCCCCAGAAATAGTTAGAACAAAGGTACTTCTCCTGAGCCCCAGGAATGGGGGGTACTCTGAGGCTGACCAAGATGAAAGCATATGAACATTTCTCTGGGG
>NW_005315737.1:0-997 GCF_000412655.1 Myotis brandtii
CCGTCTCTACACCAGGCAATCCAGGCCTGCACTTCTCTACAGTACACATTTTTCACACATAAGCCTATCTGTCCAAGAAGGTTATAACCTTCCTCACAATCAGGCCACATGTGCAGCTTGTGTTATAGGATGAACATGAAATTAGAATCAAAGCACCTGCCTTCAGAAATTTGGCCAGTTATTAGCCTCATGACCTTGCAGAAGTCACTTAACTCCTCTGCACAATTTCTTCACCTACAGAACTGGAAATAAAGCTTCCCTACCTCCTTCCGAGCAATGGTGATGACAGGGCTGATGTGTAGCATCCACCCTCTGCTTGTTAAAATATTGAAATACTTCCATATCAGTTGATAAATTGCCAGTTCCCTATTAGTAAAGGGGCAGACCAGTGTCCATCATCACCATCTCTGAAATTTCCACAATCCAGCAACTGAGTGGTGATGCCTGGCAGGCAAGACTCCTGGCCCTACAATGCACTCGGCCATTATGTCTGACCAGTAACTACTGCCATTTAGATTGATAAATATTTTTAGATCACATCTGATTGCAAGAGTCTCCATTCACTCATTTCAGAATTGTGTTCCAGGCATGCTGCTAGGTGCTAATAATACAAAAGAATGAAGCTTCCAGAGAACTCAGCCCAGTAAGAGAAATAGACATGTAAATAAACAGAATATTATCTATTATTATGTAACAAACCACATCAACATTTAGTGGCTTAAAATGACAATAGGGTTCCTCAATAAAAGTTAAACAGATCTGTAATACGATCCAGCAATTTCACTTCTGGGTATAAAGAATTGAAAGCTGGAACTCAACTGATATTTACACACCCATGTTCATAGCAGCATTAGTCACAATAACCAAAAGGTGGAAACAACACAAATGTTCATCAACAGACAAATAAAATGTGATCTGTAGGTACAGTGGAATATCATTCAGCCCTAAAAAGGAAGGAAATTCTGCCCTAGCTGGTTTGGCTCAGTGAATAGAGCAT
>NW_005315738.1:0-997 GCF_000412655.1 Myotis brandtii
TATATTATATAGTGGTAATAAGAAAAAGATGTCAAATAATACACCAAATGAAGTTTTGGTGATTGTGCTGTAGAAAAGTTAGTCATATTAGACATGCAAGAAGGGAGTTCAGTGAAGTATGAGGAAGTCATGCAAATGTCAAGGGAGGATCATTTCAGGCTGAAAGAAAAGCAAAAGCTCTAAGGCCTTGGTGGCTTACCCAAGTCACTGAATTCATTTTTCCCCTCTCTTTTTATGTCTTTCAGTTTTTCAGCCTTGGCCAATCTTTAAAGTGTGCACAGTTAGCATCCCTTTTACTTGTGCCATTCTTATACCATATCCTTTCGATCTGCCCATCCATCTAGGAATCTTTAAACAGGAAGACCCTCAGGAAGAAACCAGGGGAGCAGCTGCCATGGCTTTAAAATTCCTGGTGAACATGAAGGAGAAGGTGACTTGTGCCATCTGCCTGGAACTTTTGACAGAACCCCTGAGTCTAAACTGTGGCCACAGCTTCTGCCAAGCCTGCATCACTGACAACAACGCGTCAGAGATCGGCCCAGGAGGGGAAAGCAGCTGTCCTGTGTGTGGTGTCAGATACTCGTTTGGAAACTTATGGCTTAATCAGCATCTAGCCAACATAGTAGAGAGGGTCAAAGAGGTCAAGTTAAGCCCAGAGGAAGGGCAGAAGAAAGATCTCTGTTTGAGCCATGGAGAGAGACTCCGACTCTTTTGTAAAGAGGATAGGAAGGCTATTTGTCAGCTCTGTGAGTGGTCCCGGGAGCACTGTGGTCATCAGATATTCCTCATGGAGGAGGTAGTCAAGGAATGCCAGGTAAGGCCCAGGATGGAAGGAGATGAGGTGAAAGATAGTACGTGCTGGGAAATCTCACCTTTCCATCCTTCTTTACTCACCACAACATCTTAGTACTGACTCCTGTACTTTCCTTCCATGTGTCTCTTACCCTATGCTTGGCTTCCCAAGCCTGAGGGACATCACTGTGTATTCCTTCCATTT
>NW_005315739.1:0-997 GCF_000412655.1 Myotis brandtii
TGCCTTGCCCCACTGAACCTCAGTTTCCTCATTTGCAAATGGAGACGAGCTGGACCAGTTGAATTTTCAGGCTTCCTTCTTAGGTCCATTTCTAGATTCTAGTAGTCTCTAACAGTCTGGACGACATGAGAAAAAAGTACAATGTCATTGTTTGTAAATGTCCTGTGAGGCAGAGAAATAAATTACAAAGTTATTATCATTCGCTCTAAGAAGAAAAGAGGAACAACAGCAAATTAGACAGACAATGAGGGCAGAAATCACTGTCTTCCGGAGAGTTTCAAGCAGATGAGGGTGTGTGCCCTGGGCTGTATTCCTGCTGTTCTCCTTGGAGGTTACCATTTGTTCCACCCACAAGGTTCCAAAACTAAGAACCAGCCTCTCTCCTGGGGGAAAATGATTTTAATGCATTTATAAGAAGCTAAAGTACCCAGAAATGTAAAAAAATGCTTTTAAAGATGTGTTTGCATTTATGTAGGGATAGAAGGCTGAATGTGTTTTAGCACAAGAAGTTCTGAGGGTTTTTTTCTTACTTTTTTCCCCAATTTAATTTCATAGGATAGGATGCAGCTCCATGGTTGCCATTTATCTAACTTTGCAGGACTAATTTACACCCCTCACACCACTTCCCCTAAGAGTTCTGTATGAAAGATGATCCCAGTGCCTTTATTGCTCCATTGTTCCTAATTTTTCAGCATTTCTCCATTCTGGCTTGAGGTAAATCAGAAATGCAATAAATCACATGGGATGTATATATAAACAGAGTGCCTGCAATCCTTCCTTTCCTGGGTGTTAAAATATAATTGTTCAATTTCTATATACTCTGAACACCATTTCTTTTTAGAGAGGGTTAAAAACAAAAAGCAACTTTCCATTGTAGCATGAAATTGAGAGGAAATCTCTTCAGAACAAAACCTATATGAACACAAGGATATAGGGTTAACCTGGAAACACCATGTGGCATAGGAGAGACCCTGTGAATTTTTTGGTTAGGGAAGTA
>NW_005315740.1:0-997 GCF_000412655.1 Myotis brandtii
ATCCAGCATTTGTTAGTTTTTTTCCTGATCTGATCTAGCTCAGGCTTGTTAGTATGAGTCACACTATCCTTGTGAAAAACTACGAGTCAGAATGTTTAGCCAAGTACTTTTCCACATTGAAGTTGCAGATCTATATGAAGAGTCATAAAAGTTTGCACGGAGGTTGGGAGGAGCATCATCATTAGCTGTCTAAACCTGGTCTACAAGCAGTCTTTCTCTACAGATAACAAATGGCAAAAGAGATAACATCTAAACACTCTCTAACACGTAGCGGCTGTGGAAAAGGTGTCATGCCAGATCAACACCATCTCTATCCTCCTCCCAAAAGAGAAAACCAATAACTAAGAAAATGCTTCCCCATCAACAATATAATCCAGGGATCTCAGAAAGACTATGGGAGTCACATAATTTCTTTTTTTTTGTCCAACTCACAGACTTTATTCAGATTTTACCCATTGCTCTTCCTGACCTCTGTAGTAAGAATTTTTCAGGTCCAGGATCCAATACAAGATCTCCTGTTCAGTTGTCATGCCTCTTTGGCCTTTCTTCATCTGGATCAGTCTTAGTGGGTGTTTGTTTGTTTGTTTGTTTTCCTTCCCAACTTTGACATTTCGAAAAGATGGGGTCAGTTATTTTGTAGAATGTCCCTAGATTTGGATTTATCAGATACTTCATTAGGTTCAGATTATGCATAAGTGGCAGAAATACCCAGGAGTGACACTGTTCTCCTCATTGATTTTATTAGGTGGAAGCCAATTGTGACTTGTTCCCATATTAACTTTAATCATCAAGTCCTGGAAATGTCCTCCAAGTTTCTCTACTGTAAAGTTATTGTTTTCCCATTTGTAATAAATAACTAACCTGTGTGTGTGGTAGGGGGGGGGAGGATTATTTGAAGTTATGTGAATAACCTGTTTCTTTAACACATTGATGGCTTTTCCCCGAATCAAATTATTATAATGATTGCCAGATAGTGATTTTTAAACTCTATCATTCC